>NC_133619.1:365954720-366007220 GCF_048593235.1 Sminthopsis crassicaudata | reverse complement strand
GAAGTTCATCTGGACTGATGGCACCCAGTTTTTTTATAAATACCACCTCCCCATTTGCTGTTGTATATGTGCATGTAGGTATATATCTCTGCATGTATACATACACACACATACACATACGCACAGAAGAATGATAAAAATCAAATTTCATTAGTCATCTAAGAATTTTGCTCATTTTTATTATATATCACATATGTAATAATCATTTATTGAGCTCCTAAAATACTCAGTGCTAGACAGTCTCATTGGGGAGGAATAGAAAAATTAGAGTAAGATGTGAAATACTGCAGGCTAACAAAAGCTAAATTTTGTTAGTCTGACTCTGTTTCTCATAATCAATCAGCCAACAAGCTGATTAACCACTTACTGGGCATCAGGCATTAGGGGTACAAAGACAAAAATGATGAAGTCACTTAACTTTCCCAAGCCTCAGTTTCCTCATATGTAAAATAAAACTTGTATTAATCAATTTCACAAGGTTTGTGGGAATTACATTTTAAGTTTATAAAGCTATGGGCATGTGAAATAAGGTAGTGCTAGATGGTGCAATGAATGCAAGTCTTGGAGTCAAGAACTATCTCAGACACTTATTAGGCTTTAAAATTCTGGGCAAGTCACTCAACCACTATCTGCCTCAGTTTTCTCAGGTGTAAAAGAGGGATTTTAAGAATACCCACCTACCAGTGTTGTAATAAGGCTCAAACAGTGTTATATTTGTAAAGCACTCTGTAAATTAAAAGTGTTACATAAATACTAGGTATTTATCATCACTATTTTACTATGCTATCTTCATTCTTATTATTGGTCATAGGAAAAAAATCTCATGTTTGGGGTATCAACTGTTATGTTAGTACCTATAGAAGGCCTAAAAACATGATTCAGAATATTTTTTTCCTTCACTTCTCTTAAACTAATGCTATAGAAACAAGATGAAGGATGGGAAGAGAAGAAGGGAGAAAAGTCACACAGAACTGAAAATTATTTCATATATATATATATATATATATGTATATATATATATATATATATATATATATATTGGTGACTGAGTTAACATAAACCCATGGTGAGGCTTTTAGCTGACTAGTCATAAGCCTCATATAACTTAGTTACACTGATCTTAGGAAAGTAGATATAGTCTATTGCTGGGACAGTACCCATGTAGAGATCAAAGGACTACTTAAGGATTGAAGCATAAGTTCCCATTACAAGGGAAGAATATTGTGGTCTAGGGTTAATGACAGCAGATTCCCTAAAGGAGGTAGATCCTTGAACTTAGCCTTGAATGAAGTATATGTCTGGATTGGCAGTAGGGGCAAAGGGGGAAATTCTGGAAGTAGAGAGGAAAATCTGAAAAGCATTGGGCTTATGAGTATGAGCAAGATAAGGGTTTCAAGACCATAAAGAAGACGCCTTTAAATTCATTATGGGCTGGAAAGGGGAAACACTAACTTTCTCAGTCATTAAATCCTGAGACTCAAGTATGACAGCACTGTTCCTCAACACGAAGCTTAGAAAAGAAAGTGCTAAATTAATAGATGATGGTATTTACAGGCATGAGTAAGCTTATGGAACTCATTAACCTAAAATAGGGGTTCTTAACCTGGACTCATGGACCCCAAGGGATCTATGGATAGATTTCAGTGGTCTGTAAACTTGACTGGGGAAAAATGTATCTTTATGTTCATTTGCTTCTAACTAAAATTCATCATTTCCTCCATTTATTAATTTAGGCAAAAAAAAAAATATGATTCTGAGAAGGGGTCGTGGGTTTCACCAAATTCTGAAGAAGTCGATGACATAAAAAAAATGTTAAGAACTCCTCTTCTAAAAGTCTGTTCAAGCCAAACATTAAAATAGGCTCAAGAAGACTTTCTGATAAATTTCTGGACAAGAAATCTGTAAGGAATAATGCAAATAGAATTAAAGGTATTTTCAATATTTTTTTTCTTCTTTGGGAACAATATCCTGGAAGACAATTCCTAAAATCCTTCTCCTATAATCCCTTGATCCCATTTTGACAGTATCCTGGGATAGTGAAATCAATTAGAAAAGGAATGAAGGAAAGAAATAAGAATTTGTTGTGATTGAATCATTTAAGTCATGTATGATTCTTTGTGACGAGGGGTTTTCTTGGCAGAGATACTGAAATAGTTTGTCATTTCTTTCTCCAGATTATTTGATATTTTTAAATTTACTTATTTATTATATTTATTTATATTTTATATATGAGGAAACTGAGGCAAACAGGGTTGCCTGGAGTCACACAGACACACAAGTGTCTGAGACTATGTTTGAATTCAGGAAGATGAGTCTTCTTGGCTTCAAGCCTAGCACTCTATCTACTGTGCCACCTAGCTACCCTATGAATTTATCTTAAATGAATCCTGGGACATAGATATCATTAGTATCTTCATTTTTTAGATGAGGAATCTGAATGAAAACTTTTTCATATTTTTCTTGACAACTGAGTTAACATGACCAAAACACTAACTGCAAATGGAGTGGGACAAAGTGAATTGCCCAGGATCATACAACTAATGGAGTATCTGGCCCATATTTGAACTCAGGTTCTCCTCTCCATGTAGATGCCTGAGGAAGAATAGAATGCTCACCTGGCTGAAAGGAGGACCCAAATGACATTAGAAAGCATAAATTTGTAGTGGGCCCAGTGTAGTTTCATGATTTCAGATCTATTCAGCAACACAAGAATAGGAAGGCAAAAGAAAGCAGATGGCATTAGTAATTTAGAACCGGGGCTTGGCAAGTGGTGATAAACAATTGAATAAAGAAAAAGAAGAATCAAGAGTTAAAGATAGTAGAGAATTAGGTTAGTTCACAAAAGGAGTTTTAGGGGAGAGGAAAAGAGATAGTGCAAGAATGATGGTCTGGTAAAAAAAAAAAAAAAAACTAATTGGTGGAAGAAAAAGAGGTCACAGTGAAGAAGGAGAATAAGGTCAGACTGAAAAGACTTACATGAATTGATGCAAAGTGATTTGAACAGAATCAAAAAAAAAACAATATACACAGTAACAGCAACATTGTGTTATGATCAACTCTGATTTCGTTCTCAGCAATGCAATGATCTAAGATTATTCCAAAAGACTTGTGACAAAAAAATGCTTTCAACATCAAGAGAAAGAACTAATGGAATCTGAATGCAGATTGAAGCATACTATTTTTGTTTTTTTTTACTTTTTTGTGCTTTTTTTTCCCTTTGCAAACTGTAATTTTTTTTTGGCAAACTGTTTCTTTTGTCCCAACATGACTAAAATGGAAATAAAATCCATATATAACCTTTATCAAATTGCTTACCTCTTAGGGAGGAAAGTTTAGAACTTAAAATATTATTTTAAAAATAAACGTTATGACTAATATGGAAATATGTTTAAAATAACTATATGTGTACAATATATCAGATTGCTTACTATCTTGGAGAGGGAAGAAGTAAAAGAAGAAGGGGGAAAAATTTGGAATCCAAAATCTTAAAAAATGAATGTTGCAAACTATTTTAATGTAATTGAAAAAATAAAATATTGAGAAAAAAAATAAATGCTAAAAATTGTCTTTACACATAAATGGAAAAAATAAAGCACTATTTTAAAACTATTTTAATTTAAAAAAAAAAAAGAATAGGGTTAGGGATCATGAGTTCTAGAGAAATAGGGAATAATAAAAGATTATGACCTGATAAAGAAAGTTAGACGTTCCTGAACATTGAAGTAGAACTCTTGTAGATGATGACAATGAGAAATTGGGAAGTTAGGGTATTTGTGAGGGTATCAATATGTGTGTTGAAGAAACTTAATATGAAGACAGAAGGTGAGGAAGAAAGGCTGTGAGCCAGGCACTGAATTCATTGAGGGAGGAAGGAAGGAGAACATCATAACAGTCTATAAATAGAAGCCACTTGGTGCTAGATTGGGTGATAAATTTGAATGGCATAGGTAGTAGGTAAAGTTCAAAATCCCTTTTATTATATGACCCTAATTTGTATTTTCACCTTTCTCTCCTACACATTCCTGTATATGAGCTATCCAGGCTTTCTTTTAACTGTTCTTTTAACATGTCTTATATCTCCATCCCTTTTCAAATGTCTTCCTCCTCCTTTTGATCTATCTGGATCTTTCTTACCCCCCCTTGCCTTGTATATTGTTAGTGATATTTTCATGAATAAGTATTTCATCTCCTCTATTAAATTATAAACTCCCCAAAGACAGAAAATGTACCTTATACTTCCCTTCATCATCCCCCTTCCTCTATACCTAACACATGCTTTTTATTTAATAGATCCTATTTAATAAATACTAATTGAGCAGTTAAGATTTCAAATACTATCCCAAGAGGAATGTCGCCTGGAAATTATGAAATATCCTTGTGGCCTAAAAAACAGCATCCAGGAGCTAAAGTCAGGTAATTTTGGCCCCACTGCATCTGTCACCTAAATTGATATGCTATCTAAAAGGGACCATTGGTACAATTTACCTCAAAAGGTTATATCCTCATCCACTGCAAGAAACTTTTTTTCTTCTAGTTTGTTATGAAAATGTGCTCTTTAAAATTATAATCCTAGTACCTGGTCAAAATCCAAGTAGAGAAGAGAAAAGTAGGTAGTTTGTTATGAATAGTCAAGCTATTTGGTCCACCAAAAGCTGAGATAAATTTCACAGCCTATTTAGTTTAATATGTGCTCCTCCAGTTTAATGTATAATATGCTTTCCTTGCTCATTTCCATCTTCTAAGCTTGGGAAAGTTTAGCGTTAAAAAAAAAAAAACAAATAAATGTGTTCGAATATATACAAATTTTAACTCATCCTGTTTCCAGACCATCATCATCAAGCAGCCAAATTCACTGCTTTCAAAACAAAATAAAGGAAAAATTTAAAACAAACAACTATACATCTAGAGAAAGAAGAGATGGCCAAATGCTGTGCCTGGTAACCAAATTATAGTGTTCTGAGGCATGGAAAAGATAAGATACCACGCCTGAGAAAGTCCATAAAGTTTTATACAGATTGGTTTAAGTCTGGTTCAAATTAGGCAACCAAATTCAATTTCCAGATGTTTTATTTGAATCTAACAACTATAGGAAAAGACTACTGGGAGGGTAAGTTGGCAATATGGTTGTTTTAGGTTCTAAAGAGGGAGGCACAAAAGCCATCTGGGCCTGATTAGAACATATTGGTCATAGTGTCCAAAGAACTGTTTTCAAATGGGGTGTCTAGGGATGCAATAATGAAGGTGTGAAGAAATATTCTATACGAAAAGTAGGGATTCAGCTAAGAGGAGTAGCATTTGGTCACACCACACCATGCTCCAAGAGAGCAGAGCTCAGTGAAAAAAAAATAAATATGTTTGGAGGACATGAAGAATTGTTTGACCACTATAGAGGTAAAATACTGACATCAGGGGTAAGGAGGAAGGAGTTAAAGTCTCCTTTAGAAGTGAACAAATAGTCGTCTTTACTACATGGTTAAAATGGTCTCTTGTCCATGGAGTCAGAGGCCTGCATGAGAAGCCATATTTATAAGTTTTATTTTCTGGCATATTCAAGAGTAGCCAGTCCACAGGTTAAGAGTTCCACAAATCTAAGTTCAGATAATGAAAGATTAAGTTTGACGAAATGAAGGAGGTATGAGTAAAGGATCATTTTGGCTGGTGAAGCTGCTTGAAGGGAAACTTAAAATCAATCAATATACATAAAACTGGAGAGTGCTGAAAATGATTCCATGGTTCTGAAACATTTCTAATGGCTTGGGTCAATAGAATTTCCAAGAAATCAGATGTAAGGTTATAGAGATGTTATAATAACTCAATGGCAGAGAAGAATGGTAAAAACAGACCACTAAGCCATATAATTAGAACACAACATGAAATACATAAGCAGAAAAAATGATGGCAGGGTAAAGAACTGAACTTGGGGTAAGAAAGATCTGGATTCATATCCTACTTCAGATATAGCTAGTGAGTTATATGCCTCTAGTCATATCACTTAAAAAAATAACTCTATATTTCAGTTTCCCCATTTTAAAAAAATTGGATTGAATTTAAAGCCCTTTCTGGACCTAAATCTATGAGTCAGTGAATAATTCCATTTAGAAGGAATAGTTCAGTTCTAAGGCAAGGGAACCCCATCACTGATGTTCATAGGCAAAAGTGAGAAATTCTAGATTTCCCTAAATCATAGAAAAAATTTGAGGGAACAATATACTGATCTTAATAGACTTTTTTGGAAAGGTTAAAAGCACTAACTATGTGCCAGGCACTATGATAAATACTAGGAATTTTTTTAAAAAGCAAAATACCAGTTCCTGGTTTCAGAAAACTTGGATTCTAGTAGAGGGGACAATTTAGAAGCAGCTATAAACAAAGAACAAAGAAGATATGTATGGGATAAATTACGGATAGTCAGAAGGAAGATATAAAAGAGGTTTGAGAAAGACTTCTTATAGAAAGAGTAGCCTTTTGGTAAGATTTAAAGTAAACCAGGAATGGGAGATAAAGAAAGAGAAAACTCAAGAAATTGAGGAAAATCAGTGAAACCATTTAGAGTCAGCATATGGACTGTTGTTTGTGAATAAAAACAAAGAAGGCAGTATCATTAGGTCATAGAGTATGTAGAAATTGAGGTTTAAAAAGACTAGAGAGAATAAAAGCATCAAGTTAAGAAAGACTCTATAAACCAAATAGAGGATTTTCTATTTTATCCTAGAAATACTAACTAGGGAACTACTGAAGTTTATTGAATGGTGGGGAGATGGTTGCTAAGTGACATGGTCAGGCCTGAGCTTTAGGAAGAATGAGGAAACACTAAAGTAGGGAGAACAATCAGCAGGTTATTGCAATATATTGTCCTGGTGTGAAATAATGGTCTGAACCAAGGTAAACCAAAGTCATAAGAAAGAAAGGGGACATATAAAAGAGATGTTCAATAGGCCTTGACAACAAATTGAATATCACAACTAGGTTGGTAGCCTGAGTGAACAGGAGTTTGGTAGTGCTCTCAACCATTCTGTGGAAGTTTTCATTGGAGCTTAGCCAAAGACACTATTAGTATGGAGAATTTTCTAAGAAAATCTCTGGTAGTAGCTAGCAAAGTTCCCAAGTCATTAAAGGCACTTGAAGATTCCAGAAGTTTATTACCCAATCATGGTACTCACCTTCTGAGGATCCACTGGCATCCTGCACAGGAAGAATATCCAAAATATCCATTTGCAAACTGGCAGTACAAATGCTATTGACATAGTCTGCAAGGAAGAATGTAAATATAAGTGGCATATTGGCTAAGGCTAAAAAATTTTAGGAAAATATCATTCTGTTAGACTATTGCATCATCAATCAATAAACACTTATTAAATATTTGTTATGTCCCAGGCACTGTATTAAGGGTAAGTATAAAATAAAGAGGCAAGCAGACCCAGTAGCAGGCAATGCTGATGGTGATAAAGTCCATGTGGTAATAAAGACCTGCACCAGAGAGATGTCAGTGTCAGAGAAGAAAAGGGGATATATTCAAAAGATATTACAAAGGAAAAATCAACAGACCATGGCAACAGATTATATATGGAAAGTGAGAAATAGTGAGGAGCTGAAGATAATACCTAGGTTGTGAGCCAGAGGGGTAGGGAAGAAAGTTTTTCTAGATCTATAAGAATAGTGAAGGTATGGTTTAGGGTGAAAGATAATGAACTCCATTTTAGATATATTTAGTTTAAGATGTCTCCTGAACCTCCTGAAAAGCAATTAAAGATGTGAGACTGAAAACCAGTGGAGGGATTGGGGCAGAAGGGGTAAATTTGAAAATCATCAGCAAGGAGCTAGTAATTCAATTTTGGGGAGTTGATGTGATCACCAAATGAAGTAGTATAGAAGGAAAAGAGAAGAGGGCCCAGGATGGAAGACTATGGGACACACAGAGGGCATGATCTGAAAATGGATCTAGTAAAGGAAACAGAGAAGGAGTGGTCAAATAAGTAGGAGGGGAACCAAGAAAGTTCTGTCCTGTAAAATCTAGAGAGAGAAAAATGTCAAGGAGGTGAGAGTGATCAACATGATCAAAGGCTTCAGAGAACTGAGTAAAATGAAGATTAAGAAAAGGCCATTGAATTTGGTAACTAAGAGATCATTGCTACTTTAAAGAGAGCAATTAAATTAGAATGATAAGGTTAGAAGCTAATTTGTAAGGAGTTAAGAATAAAGAGAGAAAGTAGAGGCATTATAAACAGCCTTTTCAAAGAGTTTACCAACAAAAGATGGAAGAGATATAGGAGGATAGTTATGTAGGTTGGAAAAATCAAGAGAGGAGTTTTTTGAGGATGGAGGAAACACCAAGATGTTTATAGGCAGTAGGAAATGAGCTAATAAATAGAAATTGAAAATAAATGATAGATTATTAATTAGAGAAATGCAAATTAAGACAACTCTGAGATACCACTGCACACCTGTCAGATTGGCTAGAATGACAGGGAAAGATGATGCGGAATGTTGGAGGGGATGTGGGAAAACAGGGACACTGATACATTGTTGGTGGAATTGTGAATACATCCAGCCATTCTGGAGAGCCATTTGGAACTATGCTCAAAAAGTTATCAAACTGTGCATATCCTTTGACCCAGCAGTGTTACTGCTGGGCTTATATCCCAAAGAGATCTTAAAGAAGGGAAAGGGACCTGTGCAAGAATGTTTGTGCAGCCCTCTTTGTAGTGACCAGAAACTGGAAACTAAGTGGATGCCTATCAGTTGGAGAATGGCTGAATAAATTGTGGTATATGAATATTATGGAATATTATTGTTCTGTAAGAAATGATCAGCAGGATGATTTCAGAACGGCCTGGAGAGACTTACATGAACTGATGCTGCATGAAATGAGCAGGACCAAGAGATTATTATATACTTCAACAACAATACTATATGATGATCAATTCTGATGGATGTGGCCCTCTTCAACAATGAGATGCAAATCAGTTTCAATAGAGCAGTAATGAACTGAACCAGCTACACTCAGCGAAAGAATTCTGGGAGATGACTATGAACCACTATGTAGAATTCCCAATCTCTCTATTTTTGTCTACCTGCATTTTTTATTTCCTTGACAAGCTAATTGTACACTATTTCAAAGTCCGATTCTTTTTGTGCAGCAAAACAACTATTTGTACATGTATACATATATTGTCTTTAATTTATACTTTAACATATTTAACATGTATTGGTCAACCTGTCATCTTGGGGTGGGGAGGGAAGGAGGGGAAAAATTGGAACAAAAGGTTTGGCAATTGTCAATGCTGTAAAATTACCCATGCATATATCTGGTAAATAAAAACTATAATTTTTTTAAAAAGGAAAAAAAAGAAATGATAGAGTAGGGATGAAAGATGCAATCTATTAGAAAAGATGGGATGGAATGAGATCATTTAAGCGATAGAGGGGTTAAGCTAGGTAAGGAATACACTTTATTATGTGAGATATGAGTGAAGAAAGAGATAGAATAAGGGTACAATGATATGAATTGGAGAAAAGAGAAGAGGGAATTCAAAGTAATTAACTCCATTTTTTCTGTAAAATATAAGGTAAGTTTCTCAGTTGAGAATATGAAGAGAGAGGGCTCCATGAGAGGCTTGAAGAGAGATGAAAACTTTTGAAAAAGCTGATATAGAAAGTAAGAAAGTAAGTTGATAAGGCAAGTGTAGACTGATTGTTTAGCATCAGTGAAGTTCCAATTGAATCTGTATAAAATAAATTTACAATGGACCATGTCATATGGTTGTATTAATGTCTCTACCTTTGCTCAGGAGTGAGTGTGCACACATGAGTGCATGCATGTGTGTTTGTGTGTGTGTGTGTGTGTGTAAAGGATCAAAGACATTGACTAGTGGGAGTGATGATCTAGGGCTAAGGCTGAAGCAAAGTATAATCAGTGAAAAAAGAGAGGTAGGAAATGAGTGTGAACCACTACATAGTATTTCCAATCCCTCTATTTTTGTCCACCTGCATTTTTTATTTCCTTCAGAGGTTAAGTGTACATTATTTCAAAGTCCAATTCTTCTTATGCAGCAAAATAACTGTATGGATATGTATACATATATTGTATTTAACATATACTTTAACATATTTAACATGTGTTGGTCTACCTGCCATCTGGGGGAGAGGGGTGGAGGAAGGAGGGGGGAAATTGGAACAAAAGGTTTTGCATTTGTCAATGATGAAAAATTACCCATGCATATATCTTGTAAATAAAGAGCTATAATAAAAAAAGAAAGAAAGAAAAAAGAGAGATAGGGAATCAAGGGAAGAGAACATTGTAGATTTGAATTGATTCACTAAAGGATCAGATATGGGAAAAAGAGGAGAAAGTGGTTAATGCAAGGGAGATAACCTGAAAAGAATTAAGGGATTAAGGCATTGAAGGTCACAGTGAAGATTAAAAAGTAGAATATGTTTAGGCAAGGCAGAGGGAGAGATGAAAAGTCCATGGAATATGGCTAGATAGGGGGATTTTAGAATTTTTTAATGTAGAGATAGTACCTTTTGGGACAGTGGAAAGAACAATGATTTGATCATCTTTTCATGAGGCTGTAGAGTAGGACACAGAAAGTGAGTGGGTTGAGAAATTGAATGATTAGAGTATTTGAGGGAGAGTCAATTTGTATGCCCTCTTATAAGGGCAGGAATTGGGAAGGAAAGAAAAATTTTTAGCCATACATCAACCTCATTAAGAAAGGAAGGAGATGATGACCTGGAGGTCTGGAGACAACAACTACCAGGACTTTCATTGGTGGTAGATATGAAGAACATTATCCTCAAAAGAGAAGAGAAAACTAAACAATGGGTAGAACCTGAAAATGAGGAGCAAATAGTATTCTAACTCCCCTACCTCAACCTATGAGCTGAAGGAAGTGAGTAAAGGTCCTGCCAGTATTGAAAAGGGTGATCAAGTTGGTGTCATCTTATGGTAGTTAGGTTTCATCAATACCATGTAAATGGAAGGAGTGAGGGATAAAAATTAATTTTGGATGAAAGGGAGTTTGTTCCCTGGAATAGAAACTCTGCACAACACAATGACAAGGCTGGGTGGTATTTGGTTGAAACTTTGGAGTAGAAAGGTTGAGGTAGATGGGAATAAAGATAGTGAGGATGAGAAATGGTGTTTGGATGATGATTTATAGGGATTCCTAATTACTAGAATAGGATCAGATGTGAGAATGAGTCCAAAAGGACTCCATGAGGGTAGGGAGACCCAAAGAGATTAAGTCAAAAAGGGAGAAAGGACAGAGCTGAAGTTAAGATGAAATTAAATGTAGTAGAACAGAAAGAAAGATAGATTTGGAACCAGAAGATCCGAGTTCAAATTTCATCTCTATTACTTGGTAAACCTTGAATAAGCCACAGTCTTTCTGGTTTTCAGCTACTTAAGCCATTAAATAAAAGGTTCATAGTAGGCAATGTTTAAGATCCCTTCCATTCTATTATCCTTTATCACAACTGTGAAACTTTTTAAATATAATCATTAAAATATTTTCTAAGTTCATGGGCCTTAAGTTATGAACCCCTCATCTAGAGGTGAACATGAGCTTCTTGAAAGCTCATAAATTCAAAAGGACCAGAGACCACCCTTCAACCCATAAAATGAAATGAATGTAAACCTGTAAACAGAATTGGAAACTTGTCAGTTAGTCCATGATTCTGGGCCAGCTACAGAGAATGCTCCCTCCCCCCATTTAAATTACCAATTCACCCAACACAGAGTTGAAGATTAAAAACTACTTAAGAGTTGAAGGTTAAAATCTACTTAAGTTTCGTGGACATACTTTCTCATTTTGTCGTAAAAGTGAACTACTGTAGCAGTCATTTGTTCTTTCTTCTGGGACCAGCTCTTGTTTCCATTTTTGTGAACAGCAAATGTGTTCATTGTTAGTATGTTGATTCTGAACCCAGAGAAGAGCTGAAGTCCTGTCTCCCAGACTCATAACTTAATAGTCCATCTTCTCCACCTGTCTTATAAATTATCCTTTGTTATGCGTCAGAAAACTAAGGAGTGGCCCTGGGTTAAATTTGTCTTCAGGGTGATTGATTTTGGAGTGGTAGATCCTTTGAACAAAGAATATATAAAGATACTTCTAGAATTCTGGAGAGGAGTTCTTGAGACCCTAAGAAATTTCCTAATAGACTGCTTTCACTATTTCTATTTCTTTTACCCGGGAGTTGCCAAGTACAGAAATTACTCATCTCAGCTCTTATTCGACTTTTACCAGGATAGCTCTGCAGGTACTTTTCTCCTACAATATTTTGAATATTTCTATCTTACTAACCTGAAACTGACTGAAAATCCTTAACCATATTACTTTAAATCCAATGAGTGCTATTGGGTCAATGAAGAAGAGCAGATGTGTACTGCTAACCAAATACTGGACTTAGAATCTGCCAGTTATTGAGGGTATGCCCTTGGACAAATAATTTCCCCTTTCTGGATCTCACTTTCATCCTCTATAAAACTGAGTGGGTTGAACTAGATTCCTCAAAGTTTGCCAGCTCTATTGTTCTGCAATTTTATCATTCTGAGTTAATATGCAAGGATGATATGGATGAAATGTCACATGTGCTGGGTCAGTCATTGCAAAAGGACACCTTAAGAATTGAAGAGAGAGAGATGAAATTAAGAGGAAAAGTTAAAAAAAACAATGAAGAAGATATGGTGGCTCATAATACTTCATATGTCTGTTTAGTTGTAATTTTTATTATTGTTCTGCATGTGACTACCTCCCATGCTAGACTTCCAACTCCTAGAGGATAAGAACAGTCTCCTTCATCTTAATCCCCATAGCACATAGCCCATAGGTACCATGAGCAAGGTTTTTGTTTGGTTTGGGTTTAGTTTGGCTTTTTGTTTTTTGTTTTGGTACAGGTATGCAATTTTGTCAATATAGGGACTCCCTCCATCAATGAAGATCAGAAAGTCACATGTAAATATAAATATAAATCTTCCATTGTTTAGGGTACTGAGAGATTAAGGGAATTGTCACACAGCTAATGTATGCCAAAGGCAGGTCTTTCAAGATTGGTATTCTTTCCTCTACTCTGAAAGCCTTCTCTTAAACACCATATGTGCTTAATAAAAAAACATTGGATTCAATCAAGAAAGTTGAATATATACATAGCATGTAATGAAAGAAGAAGAGTAGACAAGTTATTACTGCATATTACTTTATGTTTTAAGCAGGAAGAATTCTCCAGAAACTAAGAGCTACTCCATTCCTACACACACTTCCTATATTTATGGTCCATCTCGCCTCTCAGAAGTCTGTCAATAACAAAATATTTGCATGGTTGGAAATGAGATGAATTTAAAGTGGTTGATTTTGTGGATTCCTCTATTTCTGGGGAGAAGAGAGATACTCCTCTTTGTGGCAATCTCACTATCATAGAAAGCCTCGGAAGTCTCTTCCTGGGCTAGATTTTTTTTTATCTTTTTTAAAATTAGAAAATTCCAGAACAGGAATTACCTTAATCGACCATGTAGTCTGACTCCATAACTTTACATATAAGGAAAGTGAGGTACAAAGAGCTTAAAAAAGGTTCCAAGGCTACCCATCAAATGAAGGCCAGAATCAAGAAGAAGCTGGATCCTCTGACTGCTAGTCAGTATTCTTTGCATAATATCGATATGTCATGTCCTAGAAAAGATGAGGATATATAATTTTTTCCAGAACTCCCAAAATCACTGTCCCTTCCTATGACTGATACTTGCTGACCTACAGTTGAGATAGGGAAAGCTGATCATGATCCTCTATGCAATTATCCTTTTTATTCTGAATGTCACCAGCCCACATAGGAATTAAATCTTCCCAATTCATTTCACTTTTCCTCACATGCTATTCTGATACCATTTGGGTAATTCTCATGTTTCTCTTTTGAAATGATTACAATTTCACCAGGAAAATATACGTATAGAAATGCTTATAAAAACAACAACAGATGATAATCTCATAGCACTTTGTAATTTACTTTAAATATGATAACAGTTCAAATTTCTATCATACATTAAGATTTATAAAATGCTCTCTTTAGAACAATCCTGAGAGTAAGATAACTTAAGTACAATTATTATCACTTAAAAATGCATAGAAGAATTGCACATGTTTAACATAAATTAGGTTACATGCTGTCTAGGGGAGAGGGTTAGGGAGGGAGAAAAATTTGGAACACAAGGTTTTGCAAGGGTGAATGTTGAAAACTATCTTTGCATGTATTTCGAAAATAAAAAGGTATTATTTAAAAACTAAAGAAAAACAATTATTACCACTTTATGAATGAAGAAACATAGGTATAGAAAGATGAAGGGATTTCCCCCAACATATAGGATGTGACAGTGACAGAACCAAGCTCAAGCTCAGGTTCTTTGACTACAAAACCACAATTTTTAATTTCCAAGATTCAAAGGCACTTTGAAAAAATGTACAGCTCTAATTTGTGTACCTCTTTTCAGTCTCTCTTCTTTCTGGTGACATACCACGTGCTGAATTGCATGACACAAAAACAATAATAGTAGAATGAGTTATTCCCCAGGACCCTAGATCCCAAATTTGAGAGGTTCCTGGTCTGGCCAGTCTCCTTCATTCCAAATCAATGACTGGTTTGACACTAGATTGACAGCTTCCTCAGAAGGAATATAATCTCAAGCGTATCATAATACAAGTCATGTGTTCAAGTATTGGGGTGGTGGTGGTGGTGGTGGTGGTGGTGGTGGTAGGAATAGTAATGACAGTATAAGAAGGAAGAGGAGGAGAAAGAAGAGGAGGAAGAGGAGGAAGAAGAAAAGGAGAAGGAGAAGGAGGAGGAAGAAGAAGAGGAGGAAGAGTAAGAAAAGGAAGAGGAGGACCCTGAAATCATTTTTCAAACTAAATGCCAAGCATTAAACTCTGCTATAGAGAGCACAACTCCATTAGGCTGGCAACATTGTTCAAATGACAAATTTACACTTGTCAAAAAGACCATTTTATGGAGAACTCATGCAGGGCAAACACTCACAAAGTGGTAAGAAAAAAGCAATCCAAGGACACTCTCAAGGTCTCTCAATAACTTTAGAATTGATTGTGTGACATGGGAGGCACTGCCACAAAACTGCCCATCATGGCATACTCTCATCAGAGAAGGTACTGTACTCTATGAGCAAAGCAAAAATGGATTAGCTCAGAAATAATGCAAAATGTGCAAAGCTCATAGGTACCATTTGTATCCAAATATGCTACAAAGCATTTCAAGCTGGTATCAGTCTGATCAGTCACAGTTGACTCTAACATACTAATGTCATTTTGGTCCTCTTAGAGAATAAAGGACAACAACAAACAGTAGTAGCAGTAGTAGTAGTAGTTATAGTAATAGTAGTAGTAGTAGTAGTAGTAGTAGTAGTAGTAGTAGTAGTAGTAGTAGCCATAGTAGCAGTAGTAATAGTGGTGGTGGTGGTAGTTGTAGTAGTGGTGGTGGTAATAGTAAAGGTAGTGGTAGTGGGAGTGGGAGTGGGAGTGGGAGTGGGAGTGGTAGTGGTAGAATAAAGTGATATTTAAGGAGAGCAGAATTAGAAATCAAAAGATAGATTCTGCTCTCAGCTCTTCAATTTATTAGTGTACTGACTTTTTATAGATCAATGTTTTTTTCAGAATTTTTCTTCTCTATAGAAGATTCTCAGAGTCTTCTCATCTGGATTAAATGACCTCTGTGGTCTATTATAGCTTTTAAAATTCTGTAATAATATTAATTACTATTAAAATAAGTGAGCTGTTGTGAATTATACTAATAGATACAGTGAAATAATGTTAATAAGATTATATAACAGTCATTAGTCCTGCAGTTTGGCTGCCTTGGGAGGTAACTGAATTTCCTATGTCTGGAAGCCTTCAATCAAAGGCTAGATGGCCACTTGCCAGGGATATTGTAGACAACATTCCTATTCAGCTTACTGCTATACTAAGTGGCTCACAAGGTCCCTTCTAGCTCTGAGGTTCTATGATAAGGGTACTGAATGTAATTACCATTGGAAGTGATCTTAGAAAATCTTCCTTCTAAACACTGTGATAATATTTTCAGAGTCAAAAATGGGTACCTATGGTTTGAAAAAGGGCATTATTTTTGTAAGACTTAATTTAAAACACATTTTCTTTACTTAAAATTAATAATATCTCAAAATTATGGAAAGTATATCCATCCATTCATTCAACCAGCATGGATGGATAATGAATGAGTGAATGAATGAAAAAGCATTCATTATATGCCAGGAATTATGCTAAATCTGGAGATACAAGTGCAAGAGGGAAAAATAGTCTCTTCCCTAAATGAGCTTACAACATATACATTAGCAGTGGTCCTCAAACTTTTTAAAATAGGGAGCCAATTCACTGTCCCTCAGACTGTTGGAGGGCCAGACTATAGTGAAAACAAAAACTCACACTCTGTCTCCGCCCCTTAGCCTATTTGCCAGAACCCAGGCTGGCCCCATAAAAGTCCTCAGCGGGCTGCATCTGGCTCGTGGACGGGTAGTTTGAGAACCCCTGCATTAGAGTGATAGCCAAGGAAGGATGATTTGGATGGGAAATTCATGTGAATAGTAAATGGACACAAAAGCTAATTAAGTATCATGTCCTTTCCAGGAATAATGATGTTAATTTGATTGCTGTTTTTACCTATCGGGTAGAATTGGGAAAGGGTGGGAGACTAGAAATAGGAGGAAAAGTATTGGACTACTGCATCGCAAAAAAATTGGCATGAAAACAGCAGTAAACTAGTTAATGAAAACACTTACTAATAAGGAACTCAGGGTTAAAGATTTGGGTTAGAAGCAAATACAAAAATATAGCTCCTGACCTCAAGGAACTTCCATTCTAATCACTGAGCCCATAATATATTCTTTGATGGAAACAGTGGAAGACCAACAAACTCTAGTCATCAAACCAATCTTTCTGCTATGTGATAAAAAACCAATAAAGTCAGTAAAGATGGTTACTGTAGCAAGGCCATCAAGTAGGGTAGAAAGAAAAGCCCAAGCTTTTTAAAGGAAATTTCTATGTTTTTCTATATTTTTCATTTCTGCCTCATCTGGTAGAATAGTCAAAACCAATGAAGTCAGCAAGAAGCACAAAATAGAACTAGTCTTCATCGTCACCCGCTAGATGGAAGATTTTACAGGAATGACTTTGTATGTTTTTGTGTTGACTCAGAAAGCAGTTCTCCTACATTCTTGTCTTGTCCCCAGGAGATTTCAATCCCTAGTGTATAATACTGAAATGAAATAGTACTTTTTTTTTTCTTTTTAAAAGCTCTTTAGCATACATGTTATCTGGCTGAATCAATCCCTAATAAGATTCTTAATATGTTGATAGGGTAAATATTATTCCTCTGAGAGGAAACTCAGAGCTAGAAAGGAAGGCATGGTGACAGTAGAAAAAGAACTGGATTTGGACTGAGAAAGTTTTGGATTTCAGACCCTAGTTACTTAGAAACTATATGACTTCAGGCAAATCACTGTACCTCTGTGGGCCTCAGTTTCCTGATCTGTAAATAGAGGGTTTGAACTAGCTGACATTTTGGTTCTGAATCCTGTGATCCTCAGAAGTTAGCTGACCTGCCCAAAGACACACAGTTAATTGGTAATTGACTTGGGCCTAGAACCCACATTTCTCAAGCCCTAGTTCTTTCCCCTTCAGGAAAATCAGGTTTTCATTTTAAATTAAATTATTTTTGAAGACAAGTTATCCATATTGTTTCATTTTGAATTGGGAGTTGGGAGCTGGGAAGAAAGCAGACAAAGATTACTTTGCAACTGTTCAGCCATGTCGAATTTTGGAGTGTTTTAGAGAGACTCTTGGCCTACAATGCCTGTGCCTCTTCTAAGTCTGCAAACATTCCAGGCCACCAGACTGATCAAGCCAATTTAACGGGGCTAGTGACAAGAGTGATCTCAGATTTGCTATCCGTCATGCCTGTGTCTGGGCGTGCAAAGAAGCACATTTTTCACTGACCATTTGGTTTGATTGGAAGGGGAAAAATTTTTTAAGAAAAAAAAGTGAGAAATTATGTAGCAGGTGTTGAGTGTATTTGATTATCTTGGACTTCATTTTTAAGTTCATAGAAAAGATGGTCCTTAAGCACATCCTTGCCCAAAACTATAACCAAATAGCTGGGTCACTTAGTGTCATAATGGCAAGGAAATGAGGAAAAACTTAACCAGGACTTAGTCTCCTCATCATTTGTAAAGTGAAGGAGTTAAATTAGGTGACCATAAGATCTTTTCCAGCTCTAATATTGTGATTCTAAGTTCAGCTTAGTTCATTGGATCAAACTTCCCCTTTTTAATGGCCTCAAGCACTTAATTATAATATTTAATTACTTTTTGTCACTTGATTATTCAACACTTAATTGAGCATTTGAATACATTTTGCCTTCTATCTTCCCGGTTTCCATCCTATAAATCTCATCTTTGCAACTAGAGTAAGCTCCCTGAGGGAAAGGACCACATTATCTAACTGCTTCAATAACTTCCACCCCTCCCACCACCATCCACCTTCCACTGCCTCCAGGCCCTATAATATTTCTGGGCACATATTTGAAGAAGAGAATATTAGATTGATTAGGGATCTCCCAGTTCCCTTATAGCTATAACATTCCATTAACAACAAACACCACAGCAACTATCACAACAACAATCATAATAATAACTAGCATTTACATAGTTCTTCAAGGTTTTCT
This sequence comes from Sminthopsis crassicaudata, assembly GCF_048593235.1. Lineage (NCBI taxonomy): Eukaryota > Metazoa > Chordata > Mammalia > Dasyuromorphia > Dasyuridae > Sminthopsis > Sminthopsis crassicaudata. Next base: position 365,988,488 of record NC_133619.1, on the reverse strand, counting down.
AAGCACTTTAAATTATGTTATCTTGCTTGATTTTCATTACAACTAGGGAGGAGGTACTATCTATTGTCCCCATTTTACAGATGAAGAAAATGAGGATATTGGAGGTGGTTTACATGGCTAAGTAATGTCTGAGGCAGAATTTGAATTGAGAGCTTCTGATTCCAAGCCCTGCTCTTTTACCCAATGAGGTTACTTCTTTTCAAGTTCTGTTATAATTCTCTGGGCCACATATTTCATATTATAGATGATAAAAAAAAATAAATCCTGAGAGGAAAAAGGACTTATCTAAAGTTACATGGAAAGTTAGTGGCAGAGTTGAGGTCTCCAAGACTGTTTCTCCACATCGTGTTACCTCCCTCTCTATTTCTATAAATACTCTCTCTAGGTATTTGTAAAACAAAGAGGATGCCTTCTTTACCACCCCAATTCAGTACTCTTTACGCTATGCCTCAATACCTCGATAAATAGTCTTCAGCAATATAAATTAAATAAGATTTTCAGAAAGTCTGAAAATGGAATAAATAGGCATTGATTTTTAAGAATTAAAAAAAAAAAACCATTATTTTTCAATAAACTTAATCGAATAGCAGCTAAGTGGTTAAGAGTGCCAGTCTTGGAGTCTGAAAGACCGAAATTCAGATTCAGCCTCTGACATTTACTAGCTGTGAGACCACTTACACTCTGTTTCTACATCTGTAAAATGGGAATAATAGCACCTACCTTTCAGGGTTGATAGGAGGATCAAATGAGATGGTATTTGTAAAGGGCTTAGCACTAGTAAGCACTAGGAAAATATTAGCATGAGAATGATGATATGGTGATATGGCCACCAGATGGCGAAGTGGAAAGCATACCAAGCATGAAATCAGGAGGACGCCTTCCTAAGTTCAAATCTAACCTCAGATACTTAGTGGTTCTGTGTGTGACCTTGGGCAAGTCACTTAACCTTATTTGCTTCATTATCCTCATCTGTAAAATGAGCTGGAGAAAGCAATGGCAAACCACCCCATTTTTTGCCAAGAAAATCCGAAATGAGGTTACAGAGAGTTGGACATGACTGAAGTCACTGAAAACAAGATGATGATGATGATGGAAAGAAGGCAAGAAATTTCCTTAAACTTCTTGTTTTGCCCTCCCATATTTAGAATCCCAAATTTTATCCAATATATCTAGTCTGCTTTCAACTACTGATTCTATTATATTAGGAGCTCTAACATTTAGGGCAATTAAAGCTCTCTCCTTTTCCCTCTCTAAAGAATATAGAATGGTTCCCACTCCTAGGATCAAAATGGATACAAATTCTCAAAGCCTCTTCAGATTTATTCAACCCTTATGATTGTGAAATTAAGGGAAAAATTGAGTCTGAGCTAAAGTGATATCTTGCCAAGGGAAAAGGATGGGAAAGTAAGACAAGATTAGCTTTGTGAGTTCATGAATAAAATAAAGAAAAGGTTCACATCTAAGGCTGTACTAAGGACTTTCACTAGGAGAAAGGGAAGATAATATGATAAATATAAACACCTCTGCCCTCATGAAGCTCCACCCTTTCTAAAAATAAAAAGTTTGTTTCATTGGGCAAATAGAGTACTCACCCTGGAGTCAGATAAAAACCTGACTTCAAATGTGACCTCAAACACTTATTAATTATATGGTCCTGAGCACTTAGTCTATCTACCTCAGTTTCCTAAACTGTAAAATGGGAATTATAATAGCACCTACCTGCCAGAATTGTTATGAGGATCAAATGAGATAATATTTGCAAACATTAAAGCATCACATAAATGTTAGCCATTTTTTTTCAAAATATCTAGAAATTCTATATGAAAAGACAACAGTAGGAAATTATGAGAAAAGATAATCTTTGTACTTTTCATATTGCCTAGCATAGGATCATATAGATAATAATTATTGTCAATACTCAGTTAACTAAGAATCAATTACACTATCTCTTAATTCTCTTCTCCTAAAATACTCTCATATCATCTGTCTAAATGTCTCATCATTTTTCTGTGTCAAGTTCAATTTCTATTCCCCCCATCAAGTTTTCCATGACTATACCAGCCTTCATCTATTTCTCTCTTCTTCAAATTCAAACAGAAGGTTTTTTTTTAATTGCATTCAATTCAGGATTGAATTATATACAGCTTCTCCATGACTAGATTAGAACATCCTTCAGTATAAAATTGTCACATATATAATACAAATTTCCTTGGGCATTGTAGGTACTTTATAAATATTTGCCTAGTAACATTTTCCCAAATTTCAAGAAAGGTAGAGCAAAGGAAATTAACTGCAGAGAATATCAAGATTAACTAACTGCTCAAGAAAAATTTGAGAAAGATATCCAAACAAGGCATTAACCTACCTGGACTCAAAACTGATCAAGGAAAAAGCTAACACTATCCACACATAAAACATTTTTAAAATCCAGATGCTTCTGTTGAAACTATATCTACAGAAATTTAGTGTCTAAGTCATAATGCTCTCATACCTTCTGTAAGGTTATTCTTGTCTACCCTCCTCTTTACAGTAAGAGAGGAGCAGAATGTGCTATACCTTCTTGGTAAAATACAACTGAGTCTTAGATTAATAATATTGAATGGTCTAAACATGCCAACCTATAGACTCTTGAGAAAAAGAAAAGGTTTCCTTTCAAATCATGCTAAAAGTAATATCCTTAAAATTTTATTGAAGTAGTTAGGTTTGCCAGTCCATGCTCTTTTGGGGAATAGGGAATTCAATATTGAAGGGAAGCATTAATGTAGTACACTCATTAAGCAGCATTACTCTAATTAGTCAATCAAACTAATTCTACTTTTCCCATCCACATTATTCCATCACAGGAACAAAGATGCATAAGACTCATTCCTCATTCTTATTTCTTTCAATAAAACTACAAGCTTCACAACTCAAAAGCTCAATTCTCACCAGAGAAGATGCCTGGCACTACAACTGGTTTTTATCTAGGTTAAGTTTTCTGTCTGTAGTTAGGTTCAAGAGAACAAAAATTAAAACACAAGATACCACAGACTCCATTAACAACCAGAAACTCATTTGTCCTGTTTGTTCTGTTTTGAAGACTGAATGGGGGGGGAAAAACTGATCTGCATCCTTTAAAATTCCAGTGGAAAAGATCTCACGCCACTGAAGTGAATATGATATGTCTATCACCCGTGTAAGATGTGTGATATATAATCTATGACATGCTCTCAAGTCATAAATGTAAAATCCATTCTTTAAAGCAAATAATGAATTCTTTGCTAGTCTTGAATTTACAGCATCTGCTGCCTGGGAATACTTGACACTAAAAAATCCAACCAATGCCTTAAAATAGACATATGAGCATAGTGTATTAATTTTTTTAATCTTTTATAGCATCATCAGCTATATAGCGTCCAACTGTTTATATGAGTCTGTAAGAGTTACTGAGGAAGACAGATTAACACATGAGCTCTCTCACTCGTGCTTTCAGAACTAAGTCAGTCAGAACTCAAGAAATCAAATTCTTCTTTGCAATGAAAATGAATACTGGCCTTTGCTTATTTTGCATCTTGTACTTTCAAATAAAAAAAAAAAAAAAAAAAAAAAAAAAGCTCTTTACAGTGGTGAGGGGTGAGTTAAGGGGCAGGAAGGAGAGAGTAGGGAGATAGAGAAAGGAGAGAAACCTATTGGATTACCATTCTGAGAAATAAGTGTATGAAATTTTAATTATCTATCTTGAAGTAATAATAAATGTTTGATGAGGTAATAACGAGATATACAGGGAAATGTTAATGAATGAACAAAACGTAAAGTGTGTATGAATGAGGGAAGAAAGAGATCCTGCATAGCAATTGGGTAGTCTCTCTTCATATCTTGGCTACAGTTTTTTGGATGTCAGTTTGAGTGGTTTTATGGGTCATTCTGTAGTTAGGATAATGGTGTGTTTGTTTATGGTAGAAACAAAGATCTTTGCATATTTGTCCCTGGCAGAACTGTTACAAAAATAGCTCCTGGCTTTAAGCTGGAATCCTAAAGCCTCTTGAAGTTGAGTATTTCTCTACCACTATGAGGGCCGTTCCTAACTTCTCTCCTTGCTACTATTATCAGATGAGTGGAATAAAAAGACAATATCAGAAAAACCAGGCCACTTGACATCTTCGGCCATCCCAGTTCTGGTATTTTTCCCAACTCCATACATGAAAAATTAAACAGCATATTCTCATTTTGTCTAGCTGTTTAGTTGGGGGGGAGGGGAACACCATATAATTAAAACCATTTTATGAATTCTTTAAAAAAATAAAAAACAAAAAAGGATGAGTCAGGCCTTGAGATATATTGTTCCACAGGGTTTCTACTTGAGCTAGAAACAGAAAATATTGGCCAGGAGGAAGCTTTTGCAAGTTGTTTTCATTTTTCATTTTAAACATTACGAAGGCTCACCCTCATGACTCCAGAGAAGTTAATTTTAGGAGGAAGGCGATTAGAGAGTTGAGGAGGAAAATCAGAGGCTAAGTCCAGAGAGAGCCCCAGCCAGCATCCTTAGACATTCAGTGTTAAGGACATATTTTGGCAAATCCTGCCATTCTCACATTTCGGGGCTCGGGCAGAGTAGAAGATCCTTCCGAACTTGCTCCAAGCAGATTTTATAATTACCTTCGTGCTCTCACATCAGTCAGGAAAATGCATTGAGGCTTTTTTTTTTTTTTTCAACAGAAAACACAGGAGCAACTAGCCAACCTCCTCTGAGCCATATTTCGAAAGCAGCTGCAAAAGAAGCAGGCTGGAGGGATCTTTGATGGGTGGCAGATTTTGTAAATCATAGGAAGGAGGGCAAAACTCACCCTTATCTGGGCTAGAAATTCTAGTTTTGTTTATTTTTTTGTTTATTTGTTTGTTCGTTTTTTGTTTTGTTTTGTTTTTGTTTTTTGTTTTTTGTTTTTTGTTTTTTTAGCAACCCAGTAGCTAAAAGCACTTGGGCACTGAAGTCAGTTTCTGTTCTCCTCTTCCCGCCTCACTGCCATCCCTTCTGGAAGATTCTCCCCTCTCCTATAAAGTGGACAATACCACAAATGCAGCAAAATAATACAGGCTGATAAGTTAATATTCATCTGGAGGATTCCTCCTTTCCAAGTCCTTTTTCTTTGAGGTAATACAACATTTGAATTGATTTTGTGTTCCTGAAATAAAAATGCTCTGTATGCAAGTCATCAGAAGCTTTGCTATAGACGTGGTCTATATCCATACCTAAAAAGACACTTTCTTTAGTATCCTTATTTCTATTCATTTCTCCTGACCTGAAGGATGCCTAACAAATAACTAGAATGGGGTCACTCAAGGTTTCTGAACTTAAGATGGGGGAGGGATGAGAAGGGCCAAGTCTATGCCCATACTACCAAAGCAAAATGGAGAGGGGAGCTGTCAGATGCTGAATATGATCAGTGTAGACAGCTCATCTGGATTATTCAACAATAAGGAAAACCTCAGCAAATTTCTTTTTCTTCACCAGCAAGATTATTTGGATAATCACTGCCTCTTTAGGCAGAGCCAACTTTTCAACCAAGGCAAAAGAAATTAGAGGTGATACTTGCTACTCCTGGCACTGAAATGTATGGGGGAAGGGAGAAAAGAAAAGGCATGGAAAGGAAAGGAAATGGGAAGAAGAAGAAAGGGGATCGAAGGGCATAGGAAAAGAAAGGAAGGAGAGGGAAGGGGGTGGGAAGGGAGGGAAAGGAAACAAAAAGGGAATAGGAAGGGAGAAAAGAAAAAGAAGGGGGAAGGAAGGAAAGGAAAGGGAATGGGAAGGAAAGGAGAGGGAAATGAATGGGAAAGAAAGAGAATGGAAGGAAGAAGGAAGGAGCCAAGAAAGAAAGAAAAAAGTCAATCATGATTCTGAACAAAACATTTTCTGTCAGAACTGAATTCCTTTTTTGTTTCCATGTGCCAACGATTCAGCAATGTGCAGTGATCACTGATATTCTCACGACAGCAAAGTAGACTCAAAATACACCATTATATCTTAACATATCCAGTATGTAATTTGTACTTAACTGAAAGATATTTAGGAACATTTGCCTCCCCCTCCCCAACCCTTTACCCCATCAGACTTTCAGCTGCACAGTGGGAGGTAGGGCTTCAATGAAACCTTTGTTTTTAATCTTCTGATACAGTGAGGCAGTTGGCTGCCTGTAAAATTACATCAGTCCTCTCCATGGTCTGTGTCAGCTCACTAGGTCATGGGGCACCCACCAAAGCAAAGGATTGCATGTGCAAACCTACATCAAACTATCTCTGGCTTTACCCATCCTTTTTGCTTTGGTTATATTAAAGCTGGTAAATGAGAAAATGGAGGGAATGAAAGAAGAAACAGACAGAAAGAGAAAAGAGGGAAGAAACCCCCAATCCAAAGACCTCATTTCAATCTGAATGTACAGTATGATAACTAAATAAACCTTTTTTTCCCAGGCTAGCCAGTTTTTTAAAATTTAAGAATGAAAACCTATTAGAGGAAAATCAATCTGAAAATAAGCCAAGAGGCTTGGATTGCCTTGGAGGCCATCTCTGTTCCTCCAGATTTTGTTCCATCTGCCCAGGCTCTGGCCAGCCATCCTCCCCAGCAGCATTGAGCTGCTAAGCAAGTTGGGTGGTAGTGGGGACATAATATAAAACTGTTGCCTAGTGTTCCACTAAGCCCTGCCCTTCTCTGAAAAAATCCCTCATCATTCAGGCAACAGCTGGAAAGCTTAGCTTAATGGTCTGTGCTTCAGTGTGGAAGGTCACAGGGTGCTGATCTAAAGAGCTGAGAAGTCTTGCTCACCCAACTGTTGACACTTAGTAAACGGAGAAGGAGGGGCTTGTGTGTGCATCTGAGAAAGGCAGACCCCAGGAGCAAATGAAAGAATAGGAAGCGACTTCTATTCACAATTTGCAGGGGTCCTCCTCTACCCTGGGCAAAAGCCATCAGGGCCTTCCCTGCTTCCAAGTTACCTTGTATTATAACAGGATTAAAGTATATTTAGCCCCTCTATTAGCATACTTTAGCTCCCATTTCAGCTTACTTAACGTTTCCGACTGAGCTTTGATCAGCTTTGCGTTCTGCTGGTCAACTGGGTAGCTGGCAGTCAGAGGGGGGAAAAAAAAGCCAGACTGTGAAATTATCCTGATGTCAAATCCCACAGGAGATATTCCTGGCTGCTCTCATTCACTCGTTCTTAATATTCTGTTGCTTTTCTTAAACAGCATAGTTTACACTCAGCCTGGAAAAGGATGTGTGTGTGTGTGTGTGTGTGTGTGTGTGTGTGTGTGTGTGTGTGTGTGTGTGTGTTGGGTGGGGTAGAAGAAAGGAGAGAAAAAGTAAGAACCAATAATAATTAGTTTCTGGTAGGAATCTGAAAGCTGGGGAACGTGCTGGTTTTGCAGCATCTCCTTAAAAAAAAAAAAATACTATAATTTCTACAGTGTCTGCCTTTTTATTGCTTACATTTGCATATAAATTAAATCCATATTGTAGCTTTAAGGCAAGACGGGGCTTAGAATTCCACACCGCTCAGGGTTCCATTGTTTTACGTCTACGTTCTATACAGTGGTGAAATGAAAAGGGAGGAGAGAGAGCAGAGGAAAGAAAAAGTCAGCTTTGTAGCGTTTTTAATTGCTTGTTTGTTTTCTCCACCAATTACAGGCGAATTAATATTTAAACTTCAGCCTGCTAGGAGAAAGTGTTTACAAAATAGGCTTTGAGTCTATGGGGTGGCAGGTCCTTGCCTACAGCACTCTTCAGATTGGAATTTTACCATATTAAAATTAAAAATGACAATTAGGAGTGGACTTTAATGTAGGTCCTTTTCCATTTCTTTCTCACTTGAAAAGAGAAAGGGGAATTGACTGGGTCAAAAGAATGACTTTACTGTGTCAAAGTTGTTGCAGCTGGCAAGTTGGAAAATGTATTAATTGCTCTTGTTCCACTTGGTACGATTTGGTGTGTAATAAGTAAGGTCAGCTCTATCTTTTCTCTTCTTTATCCTGTCTCTCTCAGTGTGTTCTGGCTTTGAGTCACCTCGGTTCTTGTAAAGGGGAGAGATTTGAATTTTAAATCCAGTTGAATATAACACAACCCAATGATACATTGCAATTTTTGCCAGTTTCAGAAATCCCTAACTAAAAAGAGAGGGGGGGGGGGAGGAAAGGAGGGAAGGAGGGAGGGAGAGAATATATATTTGTATTTATGCATTAAATAATAGATAAGCCAAATTTCAATTAACAATACCAGATATATTCACCAACAAGTAACTTAGAGCAAAAGATGACCCATTCTTTGTTTTAAAAATGTCTAAAAAGAGTTAATACATTTTTGCACCTTCTTACCTTGGGCTTATACCTTGTCAATACTAATTAAAGCACCATAGTCTAGAAAATCTATAAATCCAAAAATCAGACAATTATTCAAGCAATAGTCCAAACAACAGTTATCTCTTGCTATTTGAGTTTGTTGTTCTTGTTGTTGTTTTGATTTTAAATTTTGTGGAATCATTCATTGTTCTCAAAGTACTTTTGGCTTACTCTGATCCATCCCCCTAAATATTCTCTCTCTCTCTCTCTCTCTCTCTCTCTCTCTCTCTCTCTCTCTCTCTCTCTCTCTCTCTCTCTCTCTCTCCCCAAAATGGTGTTCTCTCTTGTTACTCCTAGTTCTATAGAGTTGACAGTTTAACATGTGTTACCCAATGTCTGCTTAATTTTTTCCCCTCTAAATTCCTCCAATAGTCAACATTCATTGCTTAGATCAATGGGCTTCTGTCTCACCCATCATGTTATTTTATATGCTGAGATCCCATTGCACCTCTTATACCCAGTGGAAGCCTCTAAACTTCTACTAAATCCCATCATAATCCCCTTCTTCCCTCTTATCCAGCAATATAGACTTAGTTTCCCAGAATACAGACCTTTGTGACTAGCTCTGATCCCAGAATCCTAATATCTCTCTGGAACCTCTTTGCCATTTTTTTTCCCTTCCATTCTCATAATATCACTTTGGCAATGAGAGAACTGGAATAGCATGCTTTTCCTGACATTTCTTCCCCATTCCATTCTTCAGAATATATATAATTGTTTTCATTGATAGACTGCTGCCTCTTTCTTCCACTTGGACCCTGGAATTTCATTTTTTTTCTTATGCGTACCATATTTTCCTTGTCATTCACTTAAGTGGTTAGGATAACTCACATATCTAAAATAAACCCTACATAATTCTTCTTTCTGACTTTTTAACAGACCCCTACCACCCTTATAATTTTAGGTTGTCAGAAGGGGAGTGGGGAGGAAATGGTCCTAAATAAGTATTCACTGGGTTCTTGGACATGGAGATTTTTTTTGTCTATATAAAAGAGAAAGTTGCTTATTCCTTCAAGTCTTTCATATTGAGTTAAAAGAATAATAATAATTTATCCAAAGATTGAGACAAGATTGAGGAGGGAGGTACTCTCAAATTTTATTTTAACCCAAAATATCTGAAATTACTAATTATAAACTCCTATTGATTCATTTGATCAAATTTAATCATTTTTCTTTTGAAAATAAACATACCCTCAATTGAATGTAAACTGTTAGCACTACTGTCTATCTACCCAGGTTACTTATACCTTTGGAATCTAATACTTAATGTGCAACAAGAAAATTGGATTTACACACATATTGTATCTAGGTTACACTGTAACATATGTAAAATGTATGGGATTGCCTGTCATCGGGGGGAGGGAGTGGAGGGAGGGAGGGGATAATTTGGAAAAATGAATACAAGGGATAATGTTTAAAAAAAATTACTCATGCATATATACTGTCAAGAGATTATAAATAAAATTTTAAAAATAAAGAAAATAAACATACCCTCATGAAAAATATTATTAACAAGAGTGGCATAGTAGTAACTATATTTCTCCTGTCATTTAATTTAACACAATGAATTTCTTCAAGTATGTTTGTTGAAAAAACGAATGAGCATTGGATTTTGAGTCAAACTAAAGCTGAATCCCAACTCTGCCATTACTTCCTCTATGACCACAAATAAGTGACTTAACTTAATGACTCTCAGTTTGTTCAACTTTCAAAGGCATAGATTTGACTATATCACTATTCCTACTTAAAAATTATTAGTGATGGGCTAGGTAAGTGGTTCAGTGAATATAGTACTGGCCTTAGATTCAGAAGGATTTGAGTTCAAATCCAGACTCAGACACTTGCTAGCTGTGTGACCCTGGGTAAGTCACTTTGCCCAGATTGTCTCCAAAGAACAACCACAATAGCAAAACAAAACAAAATGTGTGTCTCTGTTGTTTCTAGGATAAAATACAAAATCTAAAACCTGCTATTTAGAACCCTCCACTATCTTGTACCAATCTATCATTCCAAATTTTTTTTTTTACATCATTTCCCCAAGTTATAGCCAAACTGTATGGCCAGCTATTATCTAATTTTGCGTGCTATTTCTCATATCTGTGCCTTCTCACCAACTATCTATAATGCCAAAAGCACTCATTGTCCCTCAGGAGCTTTCTCTTCATTCTTGGTTCAGCTGCCATGCTATGTCTGCATGAAACTTTTTTCTGATTCTCCCCTCCTTCCTTAGTTTTAAGTATTCTGCTCCACCACCCTCCTATAGATTACCTTGTATTTATGTGCTTATCAGTATCTTCCCAGAAAAATAAAATGTAAGCTCTTAAAGACAAAGATGCTTTATTTTTGTCTTTGAGTCTACAGTGCCTCACACAGTACCAGGCACTTAGGCTTAAATGATTCTTAGTGAATTGAATTGAGTTGTATCTATATAACTAACAGATGATATAAATTCCCTTTCAGCTCTAAATTTTATGATTCAAAAATAGTAAAAATAATCCACTGAATTCACCTGAACAATCAATATTTTTTAAAATAGACTGATCATCATTTGCTACCAACAAACACTATTACATACTAAGCACAATATTAGAAGGTACTTGGGCTATAGGGAGAGAGCTTAAAATGTAAAGAATACTAAAATTCAGCTCAGGAAGACTTGAGTTTGAAACCAGTACAAACACTTACTAGCCATAAGACTGAGCAAATCACTTAACTTGTGTTTACCTCAATTTTCTCATTTGTAAAATAATAATAATAATAATAAAATACCTACCTCCCAGGGTTGCTATGTCATATGAGAAAACATGGACCATATAAATATAAAAAGTACTGTGCAAAAGTTAGTTATTTTTATAAGCTGTTATAAAAGCATCTAGATGATGCAGAACTAAAGCTCAAATCCAGGAAGAACTGAGCTCAAATCCAGCATCAAGTACTTACTTTCCATGTGAACAGGGCAAGTCCTTTAACCTCTATTTGCTTCTGTTTCTTGTCTTTAAAATCAGGATAATAGTACCACTTACCTCCTAGGGTTATTGTGAGCATTAAATAAAGTAATATTTGTAAAGTACTTTTCAAACATTAAAATGTTATATAAATTCTACTGTAGTAGTAATTGTGGTGGTGATGATAGTGGTACTGGTAATGATGATGATAATAGTGGTTTGTCCTCAGTTTCCTCATCTGAAAATTGGAAACAATTTGTAGGACCTCACAACGTTGTTATGAGGAGTAAAGTATCTAGTATACTTCTAAGTGCTATATAAATATCCATTATTATTACTTTGTACATCTGTAAAATGGGACTTATAATGCTTAGGCTAATTACTTCTCAAGGCTGTTGTGAGATAATATTAGTAAAGTGGTCACTACCTTCAAAGATTTATAATCTAGTGGAAAGAGGGGAATTCATTTAAACTAGATGATAAGTGATCCAAATGTAACTGAATTCATCCAATAATTTTCAAAATTATTCAACTGAATTCAACAATTATTCAACCCTGATTTAAAAAAAAAAAGTTAGCAAATAGACTAGTCAGGTACTTCTCTTTTTCATGTATTCTAATAATATAGACTATTATAAACACAGATCAATATGGCCTTTGCCAATTTGACCAAATTAGTAATGAAGTAAGTCCTGTGTAGGGTACCAGGTTCTGCAGTCCAGGCAGGATCAGCCAGTCTCTGCTCTATCTATCCAAATCTGTCATTTTCCTAAAAGGCTATTAAAGTAGTTCCTTCTCCCAAAATTCTAAATTACATTTTAAGAGGCTTACATTTATAAGTTAATAGGTTTATAGATTTAAAACTGGAAGAGATCACAGAGCTTATTTATACTGGCTTACTGTATGTGTGACTCTGAAACAAGTCACTTTACCACCATCTGCCTCAGTTTCATCATCTCCAAAAAGGGGATATTAATAGGACAACATACTCTCAAGGTTATTGTGAGGCTCAAATGAAATAATATTCAAAAATCCAATAATTTTAAATAAGTTTCTTCCCTTCATTGATCATCAGTCATTCCCACCCCCACCACATACTCTCTCTCTCTCTCTCTCTCTCTCTCTCTCTCTCTCTCCAGCCCAGGGAAGAAAAAAAAAGTTGAACTAGACAAGATTGAACTTCTCTCTTCCCTCTGACAATCATTTTATTCTAAATTTGAATATCCTAAAGCCAAGAAATTCCCAAATTAATAAAGCAAACAAGATTTCCCCAAGCCGACCTCACCAACAGGGTCAACATGTCTAAAATCCTCAAAATGATGATTTTTGGAGCCAAAGTACCAATCCCATATTGTTTGATTCCTGGAAAATTGATCCTTATTTTCTTCTTATTTCTTCTTTTTATCCCCCAAAATCTTCTGGCTTTCCATTTTTCCTTCTTCATTTCCATCTGCCAACCCAACAGTCAACAAACATTTATTCTGTGTTAGGCACTATGCTAAATGCTAAAAATACAAATGCTCCCTGCTCTCAAAGAGCTTACATTCTACCATTGATCATCCAAAGCAGGAACAATTTGGCACAAAACAGAGCACTTGAATTTCACAGAATCATAGTTAGTAGGAGCTGTCACTATATAATTTCCTGACTGTGAGCAAGTCAAGAATAGAACTAGGATGAGACCCCCACTTTGGTGCTTTTTCTACCATACTATTCCTGCTTCTCTACACAATAACTGGCCATTCTTAAATTCTAAGTTAAAATGGAAGGCTAGACAAGCATCTAGATTCTCCCCTCTCAAAAAAATTCTGTTATTTTAAATTTTTTTCTATGTAATTTAAGCAAAATATATTTGGGGGAATAAGAAAAGGGATAGGAAAGATGAGTTTGAATTACCTGGACAATTATAATACGGTTGGCCTTTGGTTTCTTAATCATTTCTTCTGGATAGTTGCTGATTTCCTTCAGAATTTCTGTATCCTCCCCTGGGAAATTTATATTTCTTCCTGGCATCTGTCCCATGTCTTCCCTGGTTACCACAAAGACAAAGAACTCATTCCCTTGATTTGAGAATGTGCTTTTTTTATGGCCCATGAATCCCTCTCTTCCCCCCCCAACTCCCCCAGTCCCAGCTCACCTCCCTTTTGCAGAAGTTCCTTAGCCTTGGTTAGAGCAGTCCTTTTTTCTACCACCTTGAGGTAATAATGTTTTCTGATGCCAAAAATCCTTACCCGTAGCACTACAACAAAATCTCGTCCTCCAGCTTCACAGTATCAGCCACTGATGTGGGACCTCACCTTATGGACAGGCAAGTGGTCAAATATGTCATGTAATCTGTGAAATCCCACAAGGCCATATCTGCCTTGAGAATATTTCCCCTTCCAGTTACACAAAACAGCACTTTTTCCTACCTGGCATGAAATTTATACCACTAGAGTTATTTCTGTGACTTAAGTATTTGGAAGCCTCCAGAAAACCCCCTTTTTCAGCGACGGAGAAAAGAAGGTACAGGCATTTTCATTTCCCTCTCCCTTTAGTACAGTACAGTTGGCCTGGATTGACAGTTGCTAAATTTGGAAAGGATAAGGTCTAATAACATGGATAGACTTTGCTTTTTGCTTTTGTGTTTTGTTTTGTTTTGGGTTTGTTGTTGTTGTTGTTGTTGTTGTTGTTGTTGTTTGGGGTGGGAGGGGTGGGAAAGCAGCAACAAACTCCAGAAGGATGCAGATTCCAGGATAAGAAGGTTGAAAGCAAGGTTTATGGGGAAGGGGAAGGGAATGAGAAAAGGGAGAACAGAGAGGATACCAAAAACAAACTTGGCCAAGTTCCCACTTTCACTTACAATAACATCTGTCTCAGAGCAGTGAGGGGGAGGGAGGGAGGACATTTTCTCTTTTCCCTGAAGGAGAAGAAATTCAAGGGTTATTGATATTAAAATTTAAATTATTCTTATTAATAATAGCAAGGCTATAATGATCATATCATATATTTGTTATAAATATGTTTATTTTTGTTGACTATTTAAAAGTACAGCACATAGCCTAAATGTCATTCCTCCATTTGCATGTGCTAGTATCATAAACTATGTCTTAATCATACTGTTAAAGAAAGAGTTGAACTGGCTTGTCCAAGATTTTATAGGTAATAGGCAATAGAGCCAGAAATCAAAGGCCTTGCATGAGGCAATGACAATTGAATGGGACATGTCACAATGGAATGATGCCTATATATGGAACCAAACACAAGCAATCAATTGGCAACATTTATTAACCATTTATTGCCAACCAGATACCATGTAGCTGCTGGGCATACAAATATAGAAAACGAAAAAAAACCTAATTACACAGAGCTTACTATCTAAAACAACACCACAACAGAGATAATCTTGGTGCTCATCTTATTATTGAAATTAGTCAAGAATAAAGCAGGAGATGCATCGTTGCCACCACAAGGGAGGATGTCCAGTGCAGTATTACCTTTGAGATCCTTCAGATGCTTAGATTGCAGGTGGCAATGTATTTATTCTATCTGGAACACTGCAAAGCCTCCTAAATTAGGTCTCTAATCATTCAACAGAACTACACAGAAAAAAAAAAATGAGAATGCTTACTAGCTAGACAAGGATAAGCAGTTGAATGGACAAGCTGAGATATTCCATGATTAGTATATACACCTTTGACAGACTGTGAAAGTAGGCAATGGACTAGGTTTAGAATTGAATAGGAGTAACAGAGATTTATGCAACATTTCAAAGGACCCCAAACTTCTAGTTGAAACAAAAATTTATCTTTTAAAGGAAAAGATCATTGAATACCACAGAAGAACCAAAATTGTGTCACCAAAGAGCTAATAGAGAGACTAATGGCATTACCAATATGGAACTGGGCTCAAAAAAAAAAAAAGTGCAAACATATAATATGTCCATGTGTACTAATATGCATGTCTGTGATGCTTTAATGTTTGCAAATTACTTTATAAATATCATCTCATCTTATCCTAGCAGTAACCTTAGGAGGTAGGGTCTACTATAATCCCCATTTTACAAATTAGGAAATTGAGATAGATGAGGGCTAAGTAACTTGCATAGGATCATATATCTAGTAACTGTCTGAGGCAGAATTTTAATTCAGATCCAGAGCTTGATCTAGTGTTTCCTTCTCTATAAAAAGAGAACATTTTACTGAATGAGTTCTAGAGTTCTAATGAGGTATGACTCTGAAATCCTACAAAAATCTGGACAGTTCACTCACCATGAATGCCAATTTGGGTTTTGTTTTATTTTGTTTTGTTTTGTTTTGTTTTGGCTTTTGTTTTTCAGGTCTAGCTCATATAACAAAATGATAAGCAAGAAAGATTGCTGGAATGCCCTCAATTTCCATAGAAGCTTGGTATATAGTAGGTACTTAAAAGAATTTTCAGAAAGTGCAGGAAAAAGAAAGGAAGCGTTAAATTTGCCTCTTTGCCAACCCCATTCTATAGACCTATATCTTCCCAACACCATCATCCATAACTCAAAGTCAAGCACCTAGTATGAAAACTTTTAATAAATAATTGATTGATTAATCGAAAAGTCTGCTAGCCTCCAATTCTCATTCCTTAGCAAATATAGCTCACTTCTTCAATTAAATTACAATCTCTAGGAAATGATTAGACATGATCAATAAATATTTATTTTTATTTTGTACAAAGCACTGTCCTAAAGTGCTAGAAATGCAAAAAATATATATTACATATATATAATCCCTACCTTCAATGAGCTTACAATCTAATCAGGGATATGTCATTTACATCTTATTTCTACTAAATTCTCTTTTTTATGGAGTAGTCCTTAACTTAAACTATGGAATTAAAGGTTTTGTTCCCTGGCAAAAGAAATTTTAGCACTAACAAAGGGAAAAGATTTAAGAAGCAGGATTTTTTTTCCCTCACTAGTGTCTGAAATTATACCACAAGGGTAGTTTTCTATTTTACTTATATACTCACAGGGCTTTGGGGAAGATCAAAAGAGATAATATGTTAAAAGTTTTACAGACCTTAAATCACATATAAAAGTTAGCTATCATTAAATCAGGCTTGATTCTCAATGCATTTCTCACATAGCAGAGAGAGAGGACATAGTAGAGTTGAGGCCCTAGATGTTCAGTCCCATGAAAGCAAGGATTTCTTTTTTCATTTTTGTCTTTCTATCTTCAGAACAAAGCAGGCATCTAATAAATGTCTGTTTAACTGAATTAAATTGAGTGTCCTGATTTACTACAAATGTATCAAATCTTCTCAATGGATGCCATGCCAAGTTTGTGGCATAATGCTCAATGTCACCATGGAGCCCTCACCTGCTGCTCCCAATCAGAAAGGAAGTGGGGTTTTAATCCACACAGACCAGACCTGCTAGGAACAACCTGAAAACAGGACTTCTTCCTCTTTTCTTTTCCCTTCTTTCCCCTAACTCTTCTCTATCATCCAGGAAGGCGGAAAGGGTTTAGACCTAGAGTCCCACTACTCTGAGTAAGACAGATCACAATGACAAAAAAAAAAAAAAAAAAAAAAAAAAAAAAAAAAAAAAATTAGCTTCCATTCTGAGGGTGCAACAGAAAGTAAGCCCCCCAGGGCCATTTTAATTCTGCCCCTGAGAGAATCTAGTTATAAAACATATCAAAGGGCTCAAGATTATGCCTCAATGAGGGGGGAGGAAGAAGAGAAGGAGGAAGAAGAGAGGGAGGGAAGGAGAGAGAGACAGAGATAGAGACAGAGACAGAAAGAGGTTTCTTTAACAAGGTAAGAGTTGGGATTCTAGTACTGTGAAGGAAGAGCCCTCTCTCCTATAGCTGTCCACTGAACACTCATGCCCAGAACTAGTGAACACAAGGAAATACACATGTCTAGGTCAACCTCAGATATTTCTATGAACTAAAATAAATTTCAGTGATATACCATTTATAGCAGATTATGGGAATACTCTTAGAAATGGGCACCAAAAGCATTCAGCTGATTGAGTGAGGAAATAAGAATAATTCCCTTATAATCAGCCCAAATAAAGAGTCTATACTTCATCACCCTTATCTTGTCCATCTCTTTCTCAAACCTGGGAAGGAAAATTTAATCTCAGGCTACCAGTTTGTTCTCTCCAGCCTCAGCTCCCCCTCCGTACTGTTTTGACTGACTACAATACCCTAAATCACTCCCTCAAGACTATCAAGTTAACTACATGATCCTATCCACCACTGAAGATCCTTCAAAATAGCTATTATATATGATCCTAAATTTAGAAATGAAAACTTTGCTGTAGGTCATCTAGTACAATATCTTCATTTTATAGATAAGGAAACTGAGGTCAAGAGAGGTTAAATGAGTTGTCCAGAGTCACATTCATTGTGTCCCAGTTGGGCTTTGAACTTAGTCTTTCTGACTCTATTGTCCTTCCTCACCGTCCAAAGTGTAGGGAAAAGAGTTAAGCTAGTTCTAGGCACTTTGAATGTGGCTACACCTATGTATGGATCTTTATCAATCAATCAATCAATAAACATTTATTAAACACCTATTTACCAGGCACTGTGCTAAGCTCTGGAGCTATAAGAAGTGGCAAAAGACAATTCCTACTCTCAAAGAGCTTACAATCTATTGGGGAAAACAGCATGCAAACAAATATATATAAAGCAATCTATATACAAATCTATGAACATAATAAATGGGAAAATATGAAAAGAAGGAAGACACTGGAATAAAGAAGAGTAGGGAAAGGCTTCCTCTAGCACTTTAACTGAGATTTAAAAGAAAACCAGGGAGTTCAGGGGTGGAAGTAAAGGAGGAAGAGAGTATTCTAGGCATGGAGGTCAGCTAGAAAGAATGCCTGGAAGCTGAGAGATGGAGTGGAGTATTTGTGGAACAGCTAGGATGTCAGTGTCATTACATCAAAGGTAATGTGTCAGAGATTAAGCTGTAAGAAGATTTGGAAGATATATATATTTATACATATATATGGATTTGGCATAACTCAAAAATAGATTTATTGAGGACCTTACTGTGTACAGAGCACTGAGGACTGGAGGTCCCCCACCTAGTGCTTGGGGAAATGCAAATCTGACCTTTCTCACTGTTCCTGCCCTAATGGAGCTTGCAGTCTGGTAGCATTCCCAAATAACTATTTTCATAATTAGAGAATGAAAAGGGCAAATGAAATACCAGTTTAAAACAGAGTAAACAAAAGTCATTGCCAGCTAGGAAGATCAGAGAAGGCTTTATGAAAAAGATGGAAAATGACAGATTGAAAATCAAGAGACCCATCCTAATACTGGCTTTGACCCTAATTCATGTTTAATAACAATAATAATAATAGTTAAGATTTATATGCTGCATTGTGTGTACCAGGCATTGGAATAAGCACTTTATAGTTATTATGTTGTTTAGGAGATAACCCTAGGAGATAAGTACTATCATTATCCTCATTTTACAGATGAGGAAACTGAGAAAGATTGCTTGATTTACCCAAGGTCATACAGTGTCATTGAATGAATTTGAACTCAGGTCTTCCAGCCTCTAAATCTAGCATTCTATCTATTACCAGCTTAATTTCTCTAGATCTGTTTTCTCATCCACAAAATAAGAGTATTAAGATAAATGACATCTGAAATCCCTTTCAGCCCTGTGATTCAAAGGCTCTATGAAATAAGGGAATACTAGGTTAGAACAAACAACATCTCCCATTTAGCACCACTCAGAAGAAACAAAGCCACATGATGTCTTTGGGTTATGTTCTAAAGGGGGCTTGTTCAAGTATGGGTTGAACTGGATATTCTCTGAGTTGTCCCCCTTCTCTTGAAATTCTATGATTTTATCATTCTGTGATTCTTTTAGTGGTGATCCCAAAACTTTAGACTCATTGATGTTGTTGTGTTAAGGATGCCCAAGGATCATTGTATCCTACACTAAACAATATTCAAATAAATGTTTAATAAATAGCTATCTGATAAGAATAAAATAACTGTAACCAAAAGTATGTATCCATATTTTTACATTTATTCTGCATTGATATTTTCTCCATCACTTTCTTAATCCTAGATACTCAACAAAACAATAAATTCCTGATTTGATCAGTTGTATCTCATTGTTTATGACTTTGTTTGGAGTTTTCTTGGCAGAGATACTAAAGTGGTATTTCATTTCCTTCTTCAGCTCATATTACAGATGGGGATACCAAAGCAAATAGGGTTAAGTGATTTGCCCAGGGTAACACAGCTGGGAAGTTTCTGAGGCCAGATTTGAACTAAGAAAGATGAGTATTCTTTACTCCAAGACCAAGCACTTTATCCCCACTGTGCTGCCTAGCTGCCTTCTGATTTGAAGTGATCTACTTCAGAGATTCAAATACTCCCATTGAAAAGTCAAATATCAGCTCCCTTTCACAAGCAGATTTGAACCACCTCCAGCATATCCTTGCAAATTACATTCTAAAATGCCAGGATTCTAAAATGTAGTCCCATTTTTAATATGATTTTGCTTTTGCTTTTGTTTTACCAGACCCATTATTTCTTCAGCATAGAGATAGCCAAAGGAGAATACTAATGTAACACTTTTCTTTATCTGCAATTCATAATCTTAGTTGCCTGGGGCATTGAGAAATTAAGTGACTTGCTCAAGATCACAAAGCCTCTCTAATTATTTTCATCTTTGTATCTGCACACATTTATATACCCTTTCCTCCAAAAAAGGCTGTACCTTTATTGAAGTAAGGGAATATGTCTTCTATTTTCTTTTAAAGGGCAATAAGTAGCCTACAATAGGTGCTCAGTAATTGAATTTACATGACTGACATTACTTCACAGTTACTTGGGTAAATATCTAGTGAAGCTGATTATTATAGATTTTTAGATTTGCTTAAATCTTTAAAATGTTTGTTGATTGAACAAGCAAATTTTTTAAAAATTGGAAAAAATCAGATTTTAATTTTTATTTAAATGCTTTGCTTCCATAACTGATAAAGTCAGTTTTGTCCTACATTTATCAGGAAAGATATACTTTCTTTAAAGAAAGCCACACAACTTTCTTCTTCTTCTTTTTTTTTTCCCCCATGGGACAAAGGAAGTAAAGTCAGAAAAGGCTTCCAACCTTGGTCCAAAGTAGCCTGGAGCCTATCACCTCAATCCAGCTGGGCACCAGCCTCATCAGAGGCAAATGGCATCAGTGAGTTTGTTGAACTATCAGGGATGCATTCCTATTTCTCATAATCCTTTTGGTCTTCTGCCTCCATTGTTCCTCAGTGTTGCTTTCTCTCTTTAGCCTTAATCTCCCTTGTGCCTTGGTTTTGCCTCCAAAAGCGAATTCTTCCAAAATCTGGTTAAAGCTATGTTTTTACCAACACCCTACCCACTCTGTCTCCTTTATCCCCCTCCCCCATATACATATCCATCCTTTGTTCAGCTCATTTTCATAGTAATTACCAACATAACTAGATTGGTGCCAATCGGACTTGGATGCCTCTCCACCTGGGTTCCCCCAACCATGCCCTCCTCTGTACTCTAATAGTCCCCAGCATTTTGCCACGGTGCCTGCCTCTCTATACAGACCCTTTAGAAATTCCCTTCAAAAGGGCTTTACAGTTCAGTACTTCCTGAGAATTCACCATTTCCTGAGTTTTATCTCTGCTCCTCTCTGCTGTCAAGGCAGGTAACCCTTAGTCCAAGCTCAAGATTCCCTCTTCTCAGCTTATTTCAAAGGTTTTATTTTTTGATCTCTCATTTCTCTCATGCAATGACAAACCCCAGAAGGCTGGAGGTCAACTAATCTAGTCCCTGGCCTCCACATCAGATTCAGACTAAAACATTGAAAGTAGAAATTATCTACCATGCAGATACCCTGTGTCTGGGTTTATCACATAAGCATAATAGAATTGCAAGAAGTTATCTCAACCATTTCTCTTGTTTCAGGAAGAGAAGCAGGTAAGCTTTCTCAAAAAAGCAGCTTTTTTCTCAAAATTAACAGAGAAGACTCAAGCTGCTTTCTTGGCCCATTCTAAATCTCAGGATTCCTCTTAACTTATAAAGTTATTTCCCAAAATATATATGAACTGAAGATGAAATAGAATAAGCAGAATCAAAAGGAAAAGATATAATTACTAAAATTCTATGAAAAATAAAACTGAAAATCAATAATATACCAGAAAGAAAAACAATAAAATATTCCTTCCCCCATCAAGAGAGAAGCAGTGGAAATCAATAAAGACAGAAGGTGGTATTCATTTTCAGGTCACGGTATTGGATATTTTTTGCTTATGTTTTTATCATAACAGATAAGGGGGAATATGTGGGAGTGGGTTTCTCCCAGAAATACTGTGATGTGAAAACAAAAAGCATCAATAAATTATTTTCTTAAAGTCAGCAAATTATGCAACAAAGAAATGATGAAATGAATAATTTCAGAGGAAAGCAGAAAGACTTCTATGACCTGATGGAGAACTAGGTGAGTAGAGCTAGAAGAACTTATAACAATAACATCATAGAGAAAAACAACTTCGAAAAAACTCTGCTCAATGCCATGATAAACCATGAATTTAAAAGAATGAAGATGAAACACGCCACTTACTTTCTGACAGAGAAGTGATGGAATGAAAATCCAAAGACATCTTCAGACATGTTTAATTGGAATTTTTTTTTTTTTGCCTGACTATGCAGCTATGTATTTAGGGCTTTATTTTAAGTTATGTTTTTCCTCAGTGGAGGAGGAGTAATGAGGATAGATCGATTAATCTATGCTTGCTAATTGGAAAAAAAATTAATAAACTAAAAGAATCAAAAGGTAGTAGATATACTCCAGGAAAAAAAAAAAAGAGCTTCCCATTATCTAGTCTGAATTTCACATGCTAAAGCATAATAAATTCTTTCTCTTTTAACTGGTCTTCAATGAGGCCAGAGAAAATAAAAATATTCACCCAGAATCAAAGAATCATAGAATCATATAGGTTGAAAGCTGAAAGCCATCTAATCCAATGTCCTTATTTACAGATGAGAAAACAGAGGTACAAAATTGTGAAGCTCTAATTTTCTTATTTACAGAGATGTGAAATTCAGAAGATTAGAGGTCAACATATTCAATCCCACTCCCAATCAATCATTTACTCAAGATCACATACAGCTTGGATTCAAATCCAGTACCTCTGGTTCCAAAGTCAGGGGATACTGCTCCTCCCTACCCCCCAACAACTTGGATACTTTTGAGCATTGTAATCCTGCCTTTCTCCTTTCATGTTCTGCAGTGTGATTTGTTTCCCAACTCTCCACCGTTGAGTCCCATTTAATGAAATTCACTCTTGAGTTTCTATAATTTGTATGTGAAGATTGTAGGACAGGATATTAAGAAGGGGGCAGTACCTAAAGATGCCCAGCAGGTTTTTCCCAGGAATCACATCCAAGGTTATACAAAAGTGATCTGGGGATCATATGCTTATTGCATATTAGTTGCATGCTGTGTGTTTACTTCCACCTTGACTATGCAGTTTAATTTCAGCATTTTTCAAGGTAAGACAGTATCATTCCTTCCTTAGTAGGGTCTGATTTCCTGGTTTTTTGTACTTCTGTTCCTCATTACTTTCCCCATTCTCACTAATCATGATACTTCCCCAGCTCCATCCCCAAATTCCAAGTACATAACAATAGTGTTAGGAAAGAAAGAACACTGCACATTTAACTATAAACACAGGAAATGGGCATCTGGCAATTACCTAGTTTTTTATTTGATTCATATAATTCAAGGATTCAAATGACCTACCAGATTATTCAATAGCAACAGTCCTAGTACAATATATTATGTTCCTATTGTGTCTTCCATTGTAAAGTAGGTATTACAGGTGCCATGACCTCCATTCTGCAAATGGAGAAGCAGAGGCCCAGAAAGTTAAAATAACCTGACTACCTAAGCAACAGATAAGCAAGAGACAATCATAAGCATAACTGATAGAGGATTTCAAACCTATGTTTTCTCAATGTTCTTCCCACTATCCCATACTGCCCCTCTCCTGGTCTTTGTTTTCATTTGGATCTGAGATTGTGTTAACAATTCAGGGAAACCTGCCCCTACCTGGCCTGCTCTACCCAAATTTTTAATGGGTATGATGGGAGATGAACAGTTAATACATTATGTTTATATGGCACAATGTTTACATCCTTTTCTTCATGCAGTACAGTTATTAGCCCCATTTAACAAATGAGGATCTTGAAAATCAGAAAGTTTAATTTACTGCAGCTTAAACCCAGAATTCTTATGGCAAGTTATAGAATCATAGATTTAGAGCTGGATAGGTCTTAGATTTTAATTAGCCAGGTAGGATTATACTCATTTTGCTGAGTAAATCATTACAGATATTCTTAAGTATATATTCTTTGTTTTCTAAAAAACAAGGTTCCAAACTGTCTGCTTTTTTCCCCCTCACTGAGGTAATTGAGGTTAAGTGACTTGCCCAGGGTCACACAGCTAGGAAGTGTTAAATATATGAGGTCGGATTTGAACTCAGGTCCTCCTGACATCAGGACTGGTGCTCTATTCACTGCACCATCTAGCTGCCTAATCTCTGCTTTTTTATAGTGATGGCAGTTATATTATACACATAAGGCCATATTACAACTGAGGCATTAAAGAGGGGGTTTGTCTAAGTTCATACAGAAAATAAGTGATGACTAAGACAGGATTATACTCAGAATTTCTTTTTCCAAATCAAGACATCTTTCATCTTATCTGCAGTATACTGTCGTGCAAGTTTGAATCTTTCAGACAGAAGCTATGAAACCAGGTTGCTTTCTTTCCTTATCAGGAGGTCCTGGAGGTATCCCATCCTATTCAGGTTTCATAGTTCCCATCATTACTACATGAGTTTGGACAAGTCTTTTAAATTCTCTGAATATATTTCTTCATCTTTATAGTGATGGGTTATTTCTATGATTCCTTCCATACCTTAAACTACTAATTCTGATTCAGAATATGAAATTTTAAAAAGGTTGCTATCTTCAGGGAATTTATAATCTAGAGGGGGAGATAGACCGAAATAACTCATATGAAGCAATTAGAAAACACTTAAGCACCAAGCAATAATGGAGACTATACATGGAATAATTCAATTCAACAAACATTCATTAGAAAGAAAGAAATGAAACATTCTCAGGCCTCAATGAATCAAGTAGTAAGTATTTGTTAAATATCTGCTATATGCCAAGCTCTGTGATAGGCACTGAGGACACAAATACACAGAATAAAACAATTCCTACTCAAAAGGATCTTATTTACACTCCAGTAAGAGTTCAAAAAAGGGAGAAAACAAAGTTGTCCTGGTCATCACCGAAGGCTTTATGAAGAACATGGAATAACAACTGTGCCTCAAGTATGTCTTTTAAATAGGAGAAATAGCATGATCAAAGGCAATGAAGAGGTCTGAGCATGACTGGGGCAGAAAAATAAATAAGCCTCGACTGGAACAAAGAGTCTTTATCTGAGAATTGTAAAACATAAATAGGAGAGGAAAGGTGAAACCAAAATATTGGGGAAGACCAAGAAAACCCAAT
This sequence comes from Sminthopsis crassicaudata, assembly GCF_048593235.1. Lineage (NCBI taxonomy): Eukaryota > Metazoa > Chordata > Mammalia > Dasyuromorphia > Dasyuridae > Sminthopsis > Sminthopsis crassicaudata. The sequence continues at coordinate 365,963,638 of NC_133619.1, read as the reverse complement.
GGAGAAGTTTGGACCCGAAGTCAGTAAACAATAGAGTCACCTAAACCAGCCACACCCAGCTTCCAGGGGATTTGGCCTGGAGCAGATTCCATAGTGGCCACACCTTCTCCTGGGCCCTGCACCCTTTCAGGTCAAAACCAAAAGCTCTGGAGAAGTTCTGAGGTTCCAGTCCCTCTCTCTGCCTGGTTCCTAATTTCCCTTGGAAACTCTGAACTTTTGTGTTGATGGGTAGCTGAGAGGAGCTTTGGTAAGGGAAGCTTTCCCTCACATAGGTGAGATTCCAGAAAGATAGCAAGAAATCTTTCTTCACCATATACCAATGTTAATTTCCCAAGCTAACAGCATTCCTTTTCTATGCCAGTCCCTACCCTTATGCAATCAGAATCCAAAACTTCCAAACCCAACATTTTGTGTTCTTTATATCACCTCTCCTGAAAGCCTTAGTGATGATGACAGGCTAGAGATCTCTGTGCTAGGTCCAAAAAAAGGAGGCTTCACCAAGTCCCCTTAATACCTTGAAAAGGGAAGGATGTAAGGGAGAGCCATAAAAATAGGGGAGGTGAATTTTTTTTTTTTTTTTTTTTTTAGTTCACACCTGGAATCTATTTATATGCATTGCCAGCCCTAGAACTCATAGGTCACCTGAAGACTTGGAAGGGGCTGGGTGGGAGAGGGGAGGAGAGTTCATGTTCTCCTATTAAGTCTAATTCAGAGGGACAGAAATATGTACCTTAAAACTGGCAGAAAAGAACTAAGTCATCTCTTGAACCATTCTTGAATTTCAATGATTCCCATTGTCAGAGTTCTTTCTCTAGATTTTACATGAAGCAAAAGAAATGGGGAGATGGGGAGAAAGGGAGAGAGACTATGAAGGTGAAAATTTCCAGTGGATTGAGGGCATAATCATATGAATGGTTCCTAAATATCTGCTTTCTAGAAGACCATTAAGGGGTCCTAGACCAAGGATTAAGCAAATGATCCCTAGATAACAATAGGGGATGAGTCAAAATACAGGGAGATAAATCCTGGGTTTATCATTGTTGTTGTAATATATTTTCTTCTAGGCAATATTTTTTCTTCTTCTCTCCCCCCCCCCCAATTCTCCCTCCCCTCTCCCAGCTGAGAGCTAAATAAAAGCAAAATCCTTGTTACAAAAGTGTATGGTCAAACAAAACACATTTCCCCATAGTCCATTTCTTTATCTTTGGTCCTCATTAGGACCAAAATTCCTAATTCTTTCAAAGTCATTTGTCTTTACCACAACATTGTAAGAATTATTCTCCTGATCTGATGACTTCACTCTTCATCAGTTCCTCTGTCTTTCCAGATTTCTCTGAAACCTTCTTCATAATTTCTTGTAACACAACAGTTTTCCATCACATTTACATACGATAACTTCATCAACTATTCTTAAATTTCTAAGCTATCCCAAAGATTTCTATTCTTTGTCAGCTGAAAAAGAGCTATCAATTTTTCGGCATATTTTTCGTTGGAATTCTTTTTTTTTTTTCCTTAGAATTAATTCCTTCCTTAGTCTACTCTCCCTCTAATTCCCCTTCTCTCTATTTCATCCTATTTCATTTTTGAGTAAAATGTGTTTCTCTAATCAGTCATGTGTCATTTGACCAGTTCAGATGAAAATGAATTTAAAATGTCTACTTCTCTCCAATCCTTTCTCCTTGTTTGTAAAGATGTCTTCTTGCACACCCTGATTATGTGATATAATTTCCCCTAATCTTCCTTTCCTATCTCCTCTTCTTCCACCACCATGATTTTCTTCTTCCTCTCTCTCTCTTTCCATTCTTGTCTTAAGATCAAGACATTATAAAATAACTCAGCTTCTAAGTACTAGACTTTATGATGATGACAGGGTTGAGTAAGGGTATATATATATATATATATATATATATATTTTTTTTTTTTTTTTTTTTTCCCCTCGTTATTAAAATGTAAGCAAGGGGCAGCTAGGTGATACAGTGGATAGAATACCAACTCTGAAGTCAGGAGGACCTGAGTTCAAATGTGATCTCAGATACTTAACACTTCTGGTTGTGTGATCCTGGGCAATTCATTTAATCCCAATTGCCTCATGAGAAAAAAAAAAAAAATGGAAGCAGTTTATCCTTGTTCAGTCCTTTATGATTGATAATGTTTATCTTTTTATGTTTCTCTTAATTCCTGTGTTTGAATTTCAGAGTTTCTATGCAGCTTTGATCTTTTCATTAGGACATCTGTAAGTCCTCTATTTCATTAAAAATCTATTTTTCCCCCTGAAGGATTATACTTAGTTTTGCTAAGTGATTTTTTTGACTTTGTCTATATTCTTTGTCTTCTGAAATGTAGTATTCTAAGATCTCTATTCCTTTATATTGGTATCAACTAATGAGTCACACCATATGTGATCATGATTGGAAGCTCTGGATTTTAGTTTAAATGTTCCAGGGAATTTTCATTTTGGGGTTTCTTTCAGAAATTGACTGGTAAATTATTTTTGCTTTGCCATTTGATTCTGAGAGACCCAGACAGTTTTCTTTTTAAATTGTTTTTCTGAAGTAACATTTATAAACTTTTATTTATTTATTTATTTAGTCATGGTGTTCAAGTAATTCAATAATTCTTAATTTTTCCCTTTGGTTTGTTTTCCAGATCATTTGTTTTGCTATAAGATCTTTACATTTTCTTCTATTTTTTTCAATCTTTTGACTTCATTTTAATATTTCTTGTTATCTCATGGAATTATTGGTTTCTATTTGGTTTGCTTTATTTTTTCAGGAAATTCGCGCTTCAACAAAATTTTGTATTTTTTTTTTTTTGCCAAGTTGTAAATTCCTGTTCCAGTTCTTTCTTCCATAGTTCTCATTGTTTTGCCAGTTTTTTTCCAAGTACTCTCATTTCAACTCATTTTTCTTTTTTTTTCCTTTTTTTTTTTAATTTTTATTTTTTTGCTGAGGCAATTGGGGTAAAGTGACTTGCCTAAGGTCACAAAGCTAGGAAGTGTGAAAGTGTCTGAGATCACATTTGAACTCAGGTTCTCCTGACTTCAGGGCTGGTCTTCTATCTACTGCATCACCTAGTTGCCTCTCATTTTCTTTTTAAACTCTTGTTTCATCATCTCTTCCTAAAATTCTAACTGAACTTGTACTTTACCTAGGTTTTTCTTTCAGACTTTGTTTGCAGATGTTTTAGAATCATTCTATTCTTTGGGGTTTGAATCTTGAGCATTCTTGTTACCTTAAAATTTCTGAATGGTGGGATCCTTTTTATCCCATTCTTTTCTCATTCTTCAAGTTCAGTTCCTGACTTTGGACTTAATATTAGGTCCAGTCTTGGCAAAGTTTTGGAGAAAAAGTCTGGGATGATTCTGTTGCTACTTTTTAAAAATATTGAGCCTTATGTTCCAGGCTTTTAGGGACAGCTCAATCTGGGGACATGAAAGCTTTCATTCCTCCCAGAGTGTCTGATACTGGGGAAAATCTAATTAATTTCTGCCCTTTCTCTCCCAGTCTGAGCTCTTCAAGTTCCTGTACTGGGCTTGAGTCTGAGAAACACTAGACTATTACTGGACTCAACCCCTATCAATCATCTCCTGGTTTTGAGTGACAAAACCATAAACTTCCCTGGAAAAGCCTGCATCTAAGATCCTGCCCTGCTCTAAGATCTTAGCCACATTGTTGCTTACTTGCTTCTAAACTTATTTCTCTCTTCCCACATAAAATCTAGGGCCTGTCTTAGAACAGAACATCTTTTTGCTGCTGCAGGACACTTCTCTAGCTTTAAAGATCTATGACCTAGAACTGGAAACTGAATAAGAGAGTTGCCATTTGACACCTGTTCTTATTTCAGTGCCCCAAAATGGATTTGAGAGTGTGCTGGTATAGTTCTTACCTCACCATAACAACATGTGCTGAAAAGTTCTGTACATGCACTCCTGGCCAGGGTTTGTCCCCAGTATCCACAAACCTCTGTCTCCTTATGTTGAACCTGTCTGGGAAAAATGACTTGCCATGACTTTTTCTTGGATTTTTCAACAGGATTCAATCTGGTGCATTATCTAGAACTGTTGGAAGGAATTGAGGGAAGTGGGCTGCTCCATCCTTCTCCAGTTCAGATTTTTGTTCCTCCATATTATGGCTCAGTCCCTTACTGCTCCTCCAGCTTTGGAGGGGACATATGCTTATTTTTGACCCAAAAACTGTTATTCCTCTCAAAGGTTGGAATTCAAGAATTCCCATTGCTTGACCACTTGGTTCCTTTCTTTATGGCTACAATCTCTTAAATTAAAGGATTATGACATATCCTCTCCACAGCTGGGTCCAGCAACTCATGATAAAGGAGTCAGAAAGTCCAGGAAAATTTTTTCTATTTTGATATAGGAGACTGGGCCATGTGACTATATTCTATTCTAGAGTCATGCATGAAAGTGACTCTTCCCCATAATTCTTCTGTCACATCTCAAAACATGTGAGTGACACCATATATAGTTACAATATATGTTTCCACTTCTAAGACTTCCAACAAAGCTTGTACAGATATATAAGACTCTCTCACACAATCTTAGAGCCAGGTGAATTCTCAAGTCTCATTTCCAGTTTGCTCAGCTTTCCCTCAGGGTACCTACAACAAGTTTGCCGCAAAACCTTTTATAACATAATAATATCAGCCACTCAATTCATCACCAGACCCTAAGCCATAACTCTTCAGTCCCTGTACACTCACTTAATGATCTTGCCTAACCAATGCCCTTTTTCCTACATATATACTTTGTAATAGCTAATGAGTGAATATGGATACTTGTGAATAGAAATTCAATTCAGCAACCATTCCTTAAGTGCCTCCTGTGCTAGGCTCTAGAAATACAAAGATAGAAATAAAAAATAGCCCCTGCCCTCAAAGAGCATTCAACTTAATGTGTGTATATGATGGTCACCACTAATGCACTGAAGGAAACAAAAACAACAAAACAAAACAAAACAAAAAATCAAAGCATATAAGGGCTCCCATTTCTTGATGTCTATTCAGTTAAGGGTGAAGTTGCTCTTTTTGACTGAACCAATAGATAGGCATATTCTTCAAGAGAACAAGTCTACCCCAAAGTAATTTCATCATGCTTCTCCCAGAGTAGCCTGATAATGTTTCAAACAAGAGTACTCATCCACGTGCAAGAAATTTCTATTGTCACGCATGCACTTTTATTCATATTCCCCATATTTTCCAGTCTATACAGTGTCAGGGACAGACTAGTATGAGAAAAGGACTACAGTAGGAAAAGGCAAAGAACATGTTTCTGTTGCTTAGAACAAAATCTATTCAAGATAGCCTGATTTTTAACTCATCAGAAATCCTTTGGTTCTTCCTATGATCTGACATAAATCTCTTATACTTCAGATTATCCCCACACTGGCTTCAGACACTGGCAGAGTGACAGCACCATGAAATGAAACAAGAAGTTATTCCCTCACAGCTCCCACTCTGTACATCACTGAACATGGGATATGAACAACAGTTGTAGTCTTGCCATGACTGATGAGAACAAGAGGCACTCATCCATCTCATTACTCTCCATCAAGGTATCTCCAAGTCAACCTAGTCACTGAATCTTATACACTTATATTTGGGGATCCTTTCAAAATCTTTACCTTCCTTCAAAGCTCAGGTGCCATCTCCATGAAGTCCTCCTTGATCCACCCTTCCTATCAGCTCCTTAATAAATGCCTCTTTTTTCCTCCAATTTTCATAGAATATGGAGATTCCTTTCCCCTTGCTCTCTATAATGGAAAGGTCACTGACTGTGGAGGTAGATTATTTGAAATCAAGACCCATCTCTAATTCCTGACACTTTGATTGAACTAGTAACTTAACCCCTGGACCTGTTTCTTCATCCTTAAAAATAAAAGGTTGAATTAGGTGATTTCTGAAGTCTGTTCACAGCTCACTACCTCTCAGCATAATCCAGCATAAACTCCTTGAGGGCAGGAAAGGTTCTATTTTTGTCTTCACGTTCTTAATTCCTAGCTCAGCCTTCTCACCCTTTGTTAAACTCAATTAAAAATTAGAAGATACTTTGGAGGTCTAGTTCCCTCCTTATCATCCCACCCATATGACAACTAGCTACTACTTCCAATTCCCAAGCCTTCTTTGCTTTTTACAAATATTATCTAATTTTATAGATGAATAAATTTTAGAGGGTTTAAGTGACTTGCCAATGGTCACAATAGTAAAAAAGTGTTGAAGGCAGGTTTTTGAATCCATGTCTTCTAACTACAAATCTGGCTCTCTAGCCAGTATTCCACAATGACATTTAGACAACTCCAAAATGTTGACAGTATAAAATCAAATACTAAATCAAGTTCTGTGGATTAGAAATGCTATAGGAGTTTAAGTAGAAAAATCAATGAGAACAGCTGATGATGCTTAACTGTATAACCCTGGCATGTCATTTAATATCTCTGCCTCAGTTTCCTCATTTGTAAAATTAGAAGGTTGGACTTGACTTTTAAAGTCCCTTTCAGCTCTAACTCAATCATCCTATGGCTCTATGTGGGACTTAATATAAGTGTGAAGGAAGAACCAAAATCTATCTTCTTCCTCTCTGGCATTTTTTTTTTTAAATCAGTTCTTGACTCAATACAACTTCCCCAAAAGACATTTGGTGGAGGATGAGGATAAAGAGCAATGTAGAAATAGATAAAGAACTGTTCTTTGCACATAGTGAGCATTTAATAAGCCCCATCTGATTTCTATAGACAGACTGGACTAAAGGCTCAATAAAGTTGTTGGTAAAAATCTTTGAGCATTTTCCTCCATAGATTTTGATATTTGTGGCTTTCCCTCATTCCCTAATGTAGAGGTATAGCTAAGCTTACAGAAAAGCTGTCTGCTGAGAAGCTAGTATGGCTTTTGTCCTTGTTTATTTCCTATTCTGTACCTTTTCTCTTTTGGTACAGAATCAATCTTCCTAGAGAAAGTCCAAGGATTAAGAGGAAGGAGAGGGTTCAGGGGGAGAAGGAAAGAGAAGTGATGTTCCTAGAAAAAAATGGGAGGAGAAGAAAAAAAAGAAAGAGACATACAAAGAAAAATAGACAGACACACAGAGAGAAAGTGAGACAGATACAGAGACACACACACACAGAGATAAAGAGAGAGAATGAATGTGCACATGTGCACACCCATAAGCAACATGGAATATACCTGCCTTGTCTGTTTCCTCACTTCCTCAAGCCAGGAGAAGGAAGGTGGGCAGCCCAAGCCACAAGTCACTCTTTACAATGACTTGACCTCCTGGAGAGCTTACTTGCTCTAGCAAAGTCAATCCACCCACTGTGTTTGGGGTGGGTCTCTTCTATCTAGCCTAGTCCACCCACCTAAGGTGTTGCCTTAGCCACACCTGACCTCACCCAGACCCCATATTGCATCAATTGTCACCTCTAAGTCCTGGTGCCACCCTCACCCAGCTTTCCTCCCACTTTTCATCTCTGCCCAGCCCTAGTCCACCTATTTTTAACTCCATTTTGCTTGGGAAAGCCCATGATTCCCAAGGCATCTACATTTCTCCCCATAGATAGCAATGGTCAGACTGAAATACTTCATAGAATCTTGAGCTTAACACACCAGTCATTATAGCACCTACCTTCCCTGCCCTAAAAGGGACAGTAGCCAGGAGTCCAAACAAAAGTTCTCACTAACCCCTTTCTCCTGCAATTCCTACAGTTCAATAGGAGTGTGTGTGTGTGTGTGTGTGTGTGTGTGTGTGTGTGTGTGTGTGTGTGTAAAAGAGGGGTAGTTTCTTTGTCTCATTTTTAAAATAATGAATTAATTAAATCAAAAAATAAATGAGCTTGATGCAGATGAGGTCTTTTGTCATCAGAAATGAATTTTAAGAACATAGTTTGTGGTTAATGAATGTTTATATCCTATTATAGTCTATAAATCTATATTATTGAGAAAGTCAGCTATCAAAAACCTTGACTTTATGGACCTCACTGTGCCTTTCCAAGGAGTATTTGTCATTATGAGTTTTGGCCTCCAACCATCTTAACATTGGGTAGTATGTCTTTGCATTTAGAAGGGGATTTTTCCACTACTCTCAAAATTCTTTCAAATAAATGGAATTTTTAAAATCTGATTTAGTAATTAACTGAAGGAATCACAGATTCTGAAGGGAACTCTAGAAATTATTCAGTATAAACCTTTCATTTTACAGATGTGCAAACTGAGGCCCCAAAATGATCTAACTAGATCACACTATTAGTGGCATGGGCAGAATTAGAACCATGGTCTCTGAGGGCTTTAGTGCTCTCTCTTTCATACTATGTTGTCTCAAGCAGATAGTGTATACAGGGCATTAAGTGAGTAACTGACATTTTGTAGCACATCTAGATTTATAAAGCTTTTCATTTCATTTGATCCTCCCAACAATCTTGTGAGGTAAGTGTGATAGATATTCATATATAATTAATTCCATTTTACAGATGAGGAGTTGATTTGCCCAGAATCACAAAGCTAGCAAATATTTCAGGCATGCTATTGCAGAGTAGAACGGCTTGATTTCTCAGGAACATTCAAGAATGTGTTCATACTAATCAGCACTGTCCCCTTTAGGGCAAAGTTCCCTAGGAGGCCAATAATATATATTTCAATGATACTGCTATCACTCAAAATATTCGCAATGCTTCTTTCTGGAAATGGCCACCAAAGCTTACTAACATTCTTTTAAAATATCATTTTGTGCTAGGAAATATTTATCCTTGAAGTAGAAATTCCACTTTTGGAAATAGTTACAAATTTTTTTGGAGCTAAATGTAGTGAAAAGGCTGAGTAACTGGATAGAGCATTGGAAGATATAAATTTGCATCCTGACCATTGTGTGACTCTGGACAAGGTCCTGAGCCTTATCTATCAAATCAGATCAGAAATCAAAT